>NW_007124997.1:162428-316872 GCF_000164805.1 Carlito syrichta
GCACTCCAGTCTGGGTGACAGAGTGAAACTCCAACTCAAAAACAAACAAAAACAAAACAAAACAAAACAAAAAGTATAAAAGAACTCCAAGTAGGATAAATTCAAAGAGATTCACACCCAGACACATCATAGTAAAAATGCTGAAAGCCAATTATAAGGAGAAAATTTTGAAAGCAGCAAAAGAAAAATGACTCATTGCATACAAAGAAATTGACAGCCGACTTCTCATGAGAAACAGTGAAATATCCTAGGCCGAAAGACAGTGGAATGACAGGTTAAAAGTGCTGAAAACAAAAACACAAATCAAAACAACTATCGATTAAGAAACTCGTGTTAAGAAGATAAATATAGCAAACTGTGTAAATATAGACTTTTCTTTTTTCTTCTCTTGACTTCTTTAAAATACTTAAAATTATATACAGTAATTATTATAACAAGGTATTATTGAGTTTGCAAAATGTATGCACATATATTGCAAAATATAATATATATAACAGTAATAGCCTACAAAAGAGAAAAAAGAAATGAAAATTAAAAAGATGATCCTGAATTTTTTATGGAAATGTAAGTGATCCAGAATAGCCATAACAATACTTGGAGAACAAATTTAGAAGACTTGCTATTCCTGATTTCAAACCTTTTTACAAAGCTAAAGCAATTAAGAAAGTGTGATACTGGCATAAGGATCTAAGTATATGCCAATGTAATAGTATTGAAAGTTCAGGAATAAGCCATCATATTTACAGCCAATTGATTTTGGCAAAGGTGCCAAGATAATTCAAGGAGAAAAGAATACTATCTTTATCAAATGGTGCTGTAACAATTGGATATCACACACAAAAGAAGGCAGCTGGATCTCAACCTCACACCATATACAAAAATTGGCATAAAATGGTTCAAAGGTCAAAATGTAAGAACTGAAGGTATGAAATTTTTAGAAGAAAACATAGCCATAAATCTGCATGACCTTGCAATAGGCCATGACTTCTTAAATATGACATTAACAGTATAAGAACAATAGAAAAAATACATGCATTAGACATCATGAAAATTGACGACTATTGTACTTCAAAGAATATCATGATGCAAATCGAAAGACAGTCCACACAGAATGGGAGAAAATGTTTGCAAATCACACATCTGATAAGAGCCCTGTATCTAGAATATATAGAGAACACTTACAACTCAATAATAAAAGAGCAAATACTCATGTTAAAAGGGGGCCAAGGGATCCTGGATGCCATTCCCTGAAGAAATACAAATGGTCAATATATTATAAAATGGTACTCTACATCATTAGCAGTCCAGGAAATGCAAATCAAAGACACAGTTAGATATCACTTCACAGCCAATAGAATGACTACAATCAAAGGCAGAAAAATAACAAGTGTTGGCAAGGATATGGGTAAATTGGAACCCTTGCACAGCACTGGTGGATTGTAAAGCTGCTACTCTAGAAACCATCTGGCAGTCCCTCAAATGGTTGAACATAGACACCAGGTGAACTGGCAATTCTTCTCATAAGTATATACCCAAGAGAAATGAAAACATGTCCACACAAAACGTGTATATGAATGTTCACAGCAGCATAGTGTGTTATTCATAATAGTGAAAAAGTGACAGTAAAACAAATTTCCAAACCCATTCTTCTAGAAGTCTACTCTTTGTTTATCTCATCCTTTTGTCAATAATTTTCCCCTCTGTGACAAAAGAATTAACATTTTGCTTCTCTGGTGGCAGAGAAGCAAAACCTCGCTTGATACCATGTTGAGGACTCCCCTTTTACTAGGCTTTTACTTTATTATTTATTGACAGCTGGCAATAAATATCAAATTTAATATTATCAATCAATCATCATCATTATTATTAAACCACTTACATCAGAAACCACTGTTGGTTGTAAGACTTTTCAGTAATATAGCGTTGTGTAATTATACTTTTTCTTTTTTTTGTTCATAACTAAACAGAGGCAACTTCTGTTTTCTGGAAGGGGTGTTTATGTGACTGAGCCTCTGCCATCTTACTAGAATGGTTTGTGAACAGTGTTTTCACTCTCTTTGGTTGCTATGCAGCCTTCTCTGGCATGTGTGCATGTACCCATGTCTACACATACACACAGGAACAGACACACAAACACAGGCACACACTCTTCCTCAGACTTCCTTCACTTCATTACCTCTGAGGGTGCAGGCTCAGAAACGATCAGTGTCCAGAACAATGGTTGGCACAGTGAAGCCATCAGTGAATGACAGTTGCCATTGTCATGAATATTAATTTGTTACCTTTGATCATTTGTAACGAATAAGAAATATTCAAATTATATTAAGAAAAAATCCAAGAGTAATAATGCCGAAAAGGATATTTTACAGTACCAACGAGATGAGTGGGACATAGATTTGAGTAGCATGAGTGCATCTCCAGGCACACGAACCCCAAAGGTCTTTGTCCACTGCGAACCCACTGAGTGTGAGCAACTGTGACCTTCCTTTCTGTGCTCCTGCCCTGTGGACAGTGTTGGCAAGGATATGGGTAAATTGGATTGCGTTTCGTGTACCTGCCAGGATTGCTGCTACTGTTGCTCTAAATGAAATAACAATGGGAGGTGTGAAACATAGGATTTCTCTTTAAAAAAAAAAAACAAAAAACAATGTTTTAGAGCCTTGCAGAGTAAGGGTCCATTTGAACAAAGACATACTTTTCCCATATCCTAATAAAATGGAATTGAACAAGATGGCATGGTTTCTGGAACAGAAATCACTCTTCTCTGTTTTCAGGGTAGTTGTGTAATGATATTGTTTGTATAGAGAGATGCTCATGGATGATTCCCTGGCAAGGCATCGCTGGTGGTTGGGTTCCCACTTCTCAGTAACTTGGCAAAGATAAGGCCTACAGAGAGCAATGGTGTCTGGGATACATCTCACAGCTCTATACCTTTCTCTTCCATCTGGATCATGTACCTGTCTGGGTGATCTGTGGCAGGTGTTCATCCCAGGGCCCTGGGGCTCTGATTTGAAACCCAGCATCAAAGCATTCTTCTTTAAAGCTGGTTCTCCAGCAAGCATATTTGAGGCACCAGAAATAGAGAAAACAATGCCCCAAAGTACAATATGTTTAATGACTCTTCTAGTATTTTCTAGTAAATTTTAATTTTATGTCTATTACTAAATATCTCCTTTCAACTTCACCGTTTTTAAAAATCATTTTTACTTACTGAGGGTTCCAGCCGTGAACAGAAGATATACTCACGTTTATCACAGACATAAAGGTTGATCAATAGAACTATAAAAGGTACGTTTTAAATCATTCTCTGATTATAGCTATGGGCACTTCCTGTACCTTTCTCATTAAGTAGTGGCATGTACAAAAATATTGCATCCTTTAAAGTACATGAGAGTTAGAGAGAGAGAGGGAGAGAAAGGGAACAAGGGAGAGAAAAAGAAGAGAGAGAGAGAGAGAAAGAGAGAGAGAAAGCAATAGAAAAGATTGATTCAAATTGCTATTTTTCTTCCTGAACAAAAACCCAGTTTTCAAATATTAACCGTAAAATACTTTTTGCCATTGTTCTTTTGTAAGTTGTGAGGATACAGTAAACATTATAACAACCATGCAAATATATATATTCCTTTAACCTACTCTTCATTTAATACCCTGCTATTTAGAAATTGGCGTAGTATTCTCTATGTAACTGTTATCAGGGTTCATGATGCAAGTAAACCTTTGCATATTGGTCTGTATAATTTCATATACAAGGTCTTTGTGATTTCTTTTGTCAGGTCACTCCCATTTTATGCATGAGGACCATAAATCCCAAAGAGCTTTTGTTTCTGGCTCTCAGTGACGTGAATGCTGCTGTTCTGGCACTGATTTTACCTGGTTACACATGCATCAATTAAATCAAACTGGCAATGTCAGGAGCTAGCTCTTCCTGAGTGCCCGGGGAACGATGCTCCCTGCATTGTACAAAGAGACCCACCTTCTTGCTCTATGGTTGACCCTGACATGGACCCTCTGTTAATACATGCATTTTTCGGGCAGTTCTCTAGAGAGAGTAATAAACTATTACCCAGAGAAAGAAAAATATAAAAAAGAAAAAAAAAACCCAAACCAAGGGGGAAAAGAGTTTTGGAATGGATAAAAAAGTAACTTGCATGATTCTGAGTTTTTCCACATCACTGTGTGTTGGAGCTGACATTGTTTTGATTCTCTTGAGCCCACTAGCACTGTAGGTGTAGACAAAGAGGCCTCACATTTCAGCCCAGAATGCTGGTGACTTCATCAACAGGAGTTGTATTTTATGTTAAACATAATTACTAAGAGATTTGGATTTCAAAATATTCCTTCTCTGTCTCCCCTCACTCCCTTCCTCCCCATGACAACTCTTATAACTCAGACCCAGAGTGTGACCTCTAGAGTCAGTCAGCCTGGGAATGGGTTTGGTTCTCGTGAAATGTCAGGCAAGTTCTTCTTTGTTCAAACTTTCAGGATGTAAAAATCAAGTTGATAATCATCCCCATCCATGTTGCAGCATTTAGTGAGGATTAAATGGATCAAAAATTTAAAGAGTTTGCTTCTTTCCTGGCACAGGAAATATTAATCTATTAATATTTAATGTTAATAAATATTAGGTAGTTTATTAAAAATATTCTATTTCAACATTGGTATCTAAATCACTGCAGATGCTCTGGGAAATGTCTGCTGATTGATTCAAGCAACAATTGCCTGAGGTCATCTTCTGTAATTGGCATCACTTTTTCACATTTTTAATGAATATAAAATATGATTGTGTGCCTTTTTCCCTATCACATAAAACATGAGGTTTCAAAAATGATAAATTCTTTTTTTTTTTTTTTTTTGAGTTGGAGTCTCACTCTTTTGTCCAGGCTGGAGTGCAGTGGCATACTCACTGGCCACCCCAGTGTTGACCTCCTGGGCTCAGGTGATCCTTCTGCCTCAGCCTTCCAAGTAGCTGGAACTACAAGCACATGCCACTGTGCCTGGCTAATTTTTTGATTTATTGTATAGATGAAGTCTCGCCAAGTTGCCCAACCTGGTTTTGAACCCCTGAGCTCAGGCAATCCTCTCACCTTGACCTCCCAAAGTGTTGGAATTATAGGTGTGAGCCACTGCTTCTGGCCAAAAAAAAAAAAAACCCGATAAATTCTTATTATCATTCAAGATGAATAGACATTGGCTCCTGGGGGAGGAGTCAGTTTAGGAGCAGACTGAGAGTTCAGTTATGGAATTCAATGTGAGGAGTTTGTTAGGAATCCCAGGAGAAGTATTGAGAAGGCAACTCCATCTGAAGTTCATGGTCATGGGCATGGTAGGAGATCCACATTTGAGAGAAACCAGCGAGTCAGTAGCCTTTAAGGCTGTGAGACTGGACATAGCCACCAAGGGACCCCTGACAGGGGAAAAGGAGAAGTCAGCAAAGCACCCTGAGAAGAGATGGCTCATGCAACAAGAGAAGAGCAGTGAGGATGGTACACAGACAGTCCAGTGAACAGAGTTTCAGGAAAGAAGAAGGCCGTCAACCATGTCCTTAACAAGTACGGGGAGAAGCCTCACTGCATCATAGGGAAACCTCACTGTAAGTAGGGAATACGGGGCTAAGATAAGGTTATTTTAAAGAACCAAGAATGGGCTGCCATTGGGGACAGAGGATCTAGGATCCAGTTGGTACAGCTTTATGGCTTGCTCTTATGTATATACATTTTAAAAATTATTCTTTAAACAGATAATAGAGGCATGTGGCTTAAAAGAAAACCACAAAAGTTATGAAAGGATTTGTCTCATTTTCAATTAAAAAGATACTGTATCAGCACCAAATAATTAAAATTTTGTTTATTTGAATATCAAAAAAAGATAAGGCTATTTTTCCCCCTGCATCTTTAAATTTTATTTATTTATTTATTTATTTATTTATTTATTGTGAGAAAGCAGGATTTCTGGAAAGGACAGAAAAGCTCCCACAGTGGGAGGGGACCCAAAGGGGTTGCCCAGATAAGGTTATTTTAAACGTGGGAGAAAGAGCAGAATGTGTGTACTATGGAATGAACCAGCAGAGCGGGGGAAATGGATGTTGTAAAAAAAAAAAAGACAGATAGACTATTGGAGACATGTCCTTGAGCAGGAAAGAAATGATAGGTTCTATTGCATACAGGAAGGCATGAAGTTGACATGCCTTGCAGGTGGGACATGTACATGGTTAGAGATACTAGGAGGTAGTTGTTCTCCTCATTGATTATATCAATGTTTAGTGTGTTCCTATCTTATTTCACAAGCTTGCTAATACCTTATGCTCTTTGATTTATCCCTCTTTGTGTTTCTACACACCCCACCTTCCTTACCCATCACCCACTCAAACACAGAGGAGTGCCCAATACAGGGCAGTCAGTAAACAATGGAAATGCAAAGGCAAATGCCCAGAGGAATGTGTGTGCCTAGAGACTGCTGTGAATAGTATGGCTAAGTAACCAAGAAGTGTTGAAATACTGAAAAGGGGGCCCAGACCTTGAGACAGGGAAATGTCTATTAAGGGAAACAAAAATCCAAATAAGTGTTGATTACTTGGAGAGCTGTATATTTCTAAAACAGGTACTCAGAAGATATTACTGGCTGAAACGTAAGTGTTTCAATCAAATTTTAGGTGTACTTCTAAATCCCCATCAGGATTTATACACCGAGATATCTAAGGGTAAGTTTCTGAGTTTGGGGATTAATACCTTGCACGGAATGGCCCTAGGCTGTTGTTATCCAAGGAGTCCTGAGATGGTGTTTCTTGTGCCTCACAGTTGCAATTAAGTGACCCAACAGTAACTGTAAGTTGGTTGTGTGGGAAAGACTCTACTTTAATGGTATTTTATTTGGTTGTGTTTGTATGCTGTTTTTATTGTTATTTCTAAGTGTTTTTGGAGTGTATTTGTCAGGGATATCCAAAGAAATAAAACCTATAGGAAGATATTTATTATGAGAAATTGGCTCACACAATACAGAGGCTGAGAAGTCCTAAAGTCTGCGATCTGTAAACTGGAGGTCCAGGAAAGCCACTGGTATAATCCACTCCAAATCTACAGACCTCAGAACAGAGGGAGCTGATGGTGTAAATCCCAGTCCAAGAAGAGGAGAAGATTGGTATTCCAGCCAAGACATCATGCAGGAAGCCAAAAAAGGAGCTAATTCCTTCTTCCTCCACCTTTTGTTCTATTCAGGCCCTCAACAGAGATTAAGTGATGGTTACTCACATCAGGGAGGGCAACTTACTTTACTGAGTTTACTGATTCAAATGCCAACTTCATCTAGAAACACCTTCACAGACACACCCAGAAATAATGTGTAATCTGGGCACCCCATGGCCTAGTTAAGTTGACATGTGGAATTAACCAGCACATGGACCAATGAACAAAACTACAAGAAAGTACACATTTTAGTTGTCAGAAGTAGCTACTAACTTATAAACATGGTTTAGGAGTGGCAAACCAAAGCCCTCACCTACCTGTATCTGGTCACCAATTGAGAACAGCTGAGTCTTCACCATACAGGCACTGCAGCTGTACAACCTCGGTCCAAACACTTCCTCTCCACTGAGGTGCTGTGTGCTGTGAAATAAGGATATTTGCGATGTTAACAGCACCCGACTCACCGAAAGCTCTCTGTAGACCTGAGCTACTATATTTTGAAACCCTTTCCTAAATGATTTGCATTGACTGTATACTAGTTATGCTCTTTAAAATTCTTCAGGCTTGTTTAAAACAAGATTAATCAATTGATTCCAGTAATAAGTGTGCTGGGAAAATTGATTGGAAAATGTAGATTTAATCACTAAATGACGACATTGCACAGAAGATCTACATGTTGTAAAGGTTTCTTAGTCTCTCATGTCAAAGTAAACCTATGGTCCTCATCGTCAGAGTAACTGAGCAGTCAGTCGTCCTGTGTCACCTCACAGCACCTTGGGGACCAAAGTGCAGACTTCCAGACAGCAGTGTTTTGTCACTTCATGACAAAAGCAAGATGGTAAAGATGGGAGGGAATTTATTGTGACTCAGGCAAGATGTGCAATGGCACCTCTTCAGGAGGAATAGCACATCACTTGGTTCAAATATAGTCGGATAGAAGAGAAACACCCAATTTTAGAGTCTGTCAACTTCTATGACCGAGCTGTCAGGCTCTGAAAATATAATACAGGTTGAGCTTCCCTAATCCCAACATCCAAAATCTGAACTGCTTCAAAATCTGAAACTTTCTGAGTGACAATATGACGCTACAGATGGAAAATTCCACACTAAGTACTTAACACAAACTTTGTTGTGTGTACAGGATTACTAAAAAGATTGCATAAAATTGCCTTCAGGTGTGTGTTTGGGTATATATGAAACATAAATGGATTCTATGTTTAGACTTGGGTTCCATTCCCAAGATATCTCATTATGTATGTGCAAATATTCCAAAATCTGAAAAAATATGAATTGCAAAACACTTCTGGTTCCAAGCATTTTGGATAAGGTTTGCTCAGCCTGTAGTAATATGCTCCATCCAGGGAAGTGGCTGAGAAAGTGTTAGTCCACAGGAGGGCTGAATGGGACTGGGGGGCAGATAGGTGAAAATCAGTGATGTTGATTGGGTTTCTGGTTCCTTTGTCATGGGCACTTTCCTACAGATGTGTAAATTGGGACAAAGTGGGACAAACATGGGAGGAACTATGTGCTATGATGCAGCCTCCCTTGAGGACTCAATGATATGAAGGAAGGAGCAGGGCTGGAAATGTAACAGCATTGCTGACAGATGAGAGTGACTCTCCATTCCCAACTCAACACTATTTCGGCCTCCTTTTTCTTCCATCTCTGCATTCCACCCTCACCCCATCTCCCTGCCATGCACACATGTGTACACACATAAGGGTTAATATTTAACCTACAAGCAAAGTACTCAGTAGAGATGTCTTCTTTTATGCTTTCCTACACTAAGGGTTTAACACATGTGAGAGTTAATCGCCTAAGTTCTTGAATCAAGAACCAAAAAATTACCCACCCTGCACCCACTGCCCACACCCACTGAGGCAGATTGATGGAAAGGACCATACATTGGAAATGAGTGGTCTCTGATCTCCAGGTGCAGAGACATCCCTGCCTTTCTCAGGTTTCCAGTGGTGAATGCAGGGGTCTCTCACGCTTTGATAGGAACCCTCTTCTAAGTTCAAAGAGGCAGATTTCAAAGCTAGTCAGCCAGTGACCTTTTTTCAACAGGATGATTTTCAGTCATACTAAGACAATGCACCCATAGACTGTTTTGCACCCCTGGAAGCTAGAAGAAGAATATCCCTACTTTCCTGAACTGAACTTCTGTTTCTGTATTTTGCCCCACCCCCACCCACATCTCCAGATTCTCCCTGTGAATAGATTCCTATAATCCTTTCTCCTTGAGATTTGTCCACTCTTGGGTGGTGCTGTTCTCTAATATTTTCACTTGATATTTTTCTACAAGAGTTTGTTTTCCCTTTTCACTAGATAATTGTATATACTGCATCATGTTTCTTGAAAGCACAGATCTAAGGAAACAAAAGCATTCACTTTCATTAATCTTGTGTATATAAGTCAGGGTTTTCCGGAGAGACAGAACCAATAAAATGTGTGTGTTTGTGTGTGTGTGTGTGTGTGTGTGTGTGTGTGTAAATAGATTTATTTATTTATTTTTAATTTTTAATTTTAAAGATATGGGGTACAATTCAGGGTTAAGTATATAAATGTTCATTATGCAGGTCCCCTTGTTGATGAGGTGTGCCCTCCTCCCCCGGCAGAGTCCCACTACTGCCAATCATGCCCATAAATTTATTCTAAGGAGTAGGCTCACACAGTTTGGAGGCCTGCAAGCCCCAAATCTGCAAGGTGGGCTGGCAGACTGGAGACCTAGGGAAGAGATGATGCTACAGTTGAAGTTCAAAGGTCATCTGCCGCAGCATCACGTCTTGCTTGGGGGAGGTCTGACATTTTCTATGAAAGACTTCAACAAATCAAGGAGAGCAATTTGCTTTACAACTGATTTAAATGTACGTCTCCTCCAAAAACAAACCTCCCAGAAACTTCTAGAAAAACATTGGACCATGTGTTTAGGCACCATGGCCCAGCCAAATTGACACATATAATTACCCATCATACTGAGTTTCTTGGTGATTTGATTTAAAACACTAAGATGTATTTTGTGCAGAGTCTTTTGAAAACTAGATATGTGCACATGCTAATACTCAGAATCTGAGATGAAAGAAACAAAAAGCCATTGGCTAAAACTTTATGGAGGCTTGCTTTTCAGAATAGGTGCAGTCCTTATTCTGCAGCTGTTCCCCCTATTCAATCCCGTTTCAGTTAAATAATGTGTAATTTAAATAATTACACGCATTTCTCCAATGCAGGGTAATTTAAGATGAGTTTTGGCATGAACCAAAGTGCCTTCTGTGTGTATGTGTGTGAGTGTGTACATGTGTGTTCTATTTAAGAACGTTATAATACCCAGATTACTGCACTGTGTTGGTGATTTTGCTGCTTTTCACCAGCTTTGGAATGGAAATGAAAGCAATCTGGTAAAACTGATACCAAAAATCATTGTCTGTTTTTCTGTAAACGTGCTGAAAATCTTCAGCAGTTGGTGCTGAAACCCACAGCTCTGTGGTTTTTTAAGAGTTCTGCTTGCCAGTCAGTCCTCAAATATCCATGGCTTGTAACAAGACACTTGTGAGACCAAGACTTTGAGTTACTACGGATAAATAATGCCGCTAGTGTGAGCCAACTCTGCCAGAGTGGTCCAACTTACAGGAAACAGCTTCATTAATCTTATGCAATTTACATGAAAGTGGAACTTCCGAGGAGCTGTTGGGAAAATAGAATTCAATTTAGAATTGTGGCCCAGCTACACACAACCATCCAGGTGCTCACAGAGAGCCTCTGTTTATATACTTCCCACATGAAAAATTAATTGACTGCAATATGAGGGATAGAGGACTATTGTAAATGGTAATTAAAAATGGAACTACTTAGGTAAGTGTGAACACTTACCTGTTCTGTCTCTAGTCTTGACCACGATTCTTTGCTTTTGTGCTCCCAAATCCAGTCTAAGGGAGCTATGGGAATGCAGTGGCAGTTTATGGGGTGAATGGAGTAGGTAAGACTCTTCTCGAGGCAAACCTCAACCATGAGGCCACCACTGCTGTCTACAGAGCCCACCTACCTGCTGCTCAGAAACTCTGTGCCTGTTACACCATTTCTTCTTTTTTCCTCTAACCTCCTCTATGTTCTCATCAATTTGGCTAACACTATTAGCCTCAACTGGGATGTCACCCCAAGAGAAGCCACCCCAGAAAAGAGTGTCAGCCAGAAGCACTACAGAATTAGTATCCTTTAGTGTGTGCTCAAGACATTGCCAGTGAACCTCTCACACTGACATCTAACACCTTGATCAACTCTCTGCTTGTCTTCCCTACTCAATCAGCTCTGTGCTCTTTGGGAGATAAAAGATCCAATCAATAGCCCCTTCGTTGCTCTGCCTGAAATAGAAATAAACAGAGATATAAACAGTTGGAGACCCAAATCCCACCTCTGTTACTGATGAAACTTTGTTAGAAGGCTTGGCTTGGATTTGGGTCCATTGGCTCCTTGGTGGAGCCAAACAGCCACAAGCACCCCCATCCCCAACCCTGGAGACTTTCTTCTAGAAAATTTAAGGCAATGGAGAGCAGATAAGAATGTGTAAGAAAGGAAAAGGGGAAGAGAGGTTGTACTGAGTTCCTTAGAACCTTCTCCCAAACTCACCAAGTAGAGCCCTCTCCTCTGAGGAGTGAGAGAGAGGAATGACAAGGATAGGATTGTTAACTAACCTTTCTCCCTTCACATGTGGTTTAATCAGGCAATCAGTGTTCTCCAGAGAAACAGAATTTATAGGGTAAGTGTATAGAGAGAACAAAATATTTATTTTAAGGAATTGACCAATGCGATCGTGGGGGCAGGCAATCCAAAATTGTAAACCAGTAGGCTGAAGATTCAGGTAAGTGTTGGTGCTGCAGTCTTGAGTTGAAAAGTTGGAGAATTAGGAAGAATTTGTTTGTTACAGTTTGAAGGCAGAATTCTTCCTTCTTCAGGAAACCTTGGTCTTCATCTGATTGGATGAGATCCACCCATGTTATAGAGAGAAATCTGGTTTACTTAAAGTCAGTGATTATAAATGTTAATCACATGTAAAAAAGAATACCTTCATAGCAACATATAGACTACTATTTGCCCAAATAACTGGGCACAATAGCCTACCCAAGTTGGCATAAAATTAGCCGTCTCAGCATGGAAGCAGGAAAGGGAAGCTGTATGGGGATAAGGCATTTTCCTTCCACATGCCTCTAGAGTCCAAATTCATTCTCCTCTAGACCAAGCTTTGTAGAAACTAAATAAATGTCCACTGTACAAGTGGCTTCCCCAGATCTCATGGCAGCATGTTTTCTTTTCTTTTTTTTTTAGCTTTTATTATATTTTAGAGCCAACAAGGGTGATTTGGGCAGGGATTCATATCTCTAAGCCTTGGAGTATCAAATTGTTTTTGATTGTGAACATCTATGGGCAAAAATTTATAACCACTGTTGTGTGTATTTGTTTATTCATAAATTACATATGCTAATATGTTATGTACATTTTAAAGCACAAATTAGAATTAAGGGTAGACAAAGATGAAAAGATAATATTTAAAATGATTTACTTTTTAATAGTTGAAAATACCTTACACACTCTTCAATATTTTTGATAAGCGCATTATGATAGAATTTGTATAATTTGCAAGGGAGAAAAAGAAGATCCAAAGAACTATAAAGGCAAACAGCAAACAATTAACAAAATAGCAAAGTGAGTTCTTCCCAATCAATAATTATATCAAATGTAAATGGATTAAACTTCCCAATTGAAAGGCGTATTTAAGAAATTTTGGGTTAACACTTTGCAAAAGAATGCTCTTAAGTTCTGTACTTAAGTTGTTTATTCTGACACTTGGTTTTAATGGCCAAACAAATGATCCAATATGAAAGGCTCAGAGCCCAGGACTCCAAATCATGATACTCCTCAATCCTGTTCACACTTACATAGACGTTTTAGATAAAATTCAGCTGTTCATTCTCCATCTTTCTTGATGTCAATCAATTCCTCTTGCAAGTTAACCTAAAGGTATTGCATTTTTATTTTTTAGCAAATGGGCTCAAAATTCATTGAAACTTTATTTGAAAGATTTTTTGATGAATTTAAACAATATTTCTAAAGTGTATAACCATACAAATGTAAGAGTTTTTATACTGCTTTTCACAAGAATACCACATAAAAATATATTTCTAAATGCATACTTTAAAAATGATTTCTCCATAGCATGTATTCTTTTAGAATAATCATTTCTCTCCTTGTTGCTAAAATGACAATCTTACTTCTAAAGGAGAGATACTTATGTGTATATGTGTTCAAAAATATTCCCTAGCTAGTAAAATATTAAGAATCCTTTGCCATGGCAGGAAAGCTCAATTAATTTGGACTCATATTTGTGGCCAAGAAAAGTCTCTCCTGTTTAAGTTTAATTATTATTTTAATACAGTGCACAAGATAATCAGAAAACTACAGTGTGGTATAATAGCTCATCATTGTAGGAATGTTTCTATGGATTTACTCTCCATAGAGTTAACCACATAGAAAACACTCTGGAGCAGGTAGGCACATTACTGCCTGTTGCCACATGCTATGAGCTGACTCCCCAGGGAGGGTTTCAGATCCAGACCACGACCCTCTCTTCTTCCTGGTGCATTCTTTATTGTATGTGATACTCCAGCATCTGACAGCCACCTGGAGAGGATGCCACTGTTAACCAAGATGTTAAATGGCTGAATGTCTTTCTTTTCGTTTTAAAAGAGTTCTGTTATTTTCTTCACATACCCCATGAATCCTTGTTCTCAACATGACCCAGACACCCTAGAATCCCTTCATAATAGGGAGCACAGTGTGTCTCTCTTTTATCTATTTTGGTACGTTTTATTTATTAATTATATTAAGTAAGTATCAGTGGAGGTAATATGATTAGAAGATTTCAAGCTAAGAATGCCCCTTGGAAGCTTATCCTGTGCCTGATGGTGGGAAAGAGACTTCAGTGAGATGTGGATGGACCAACCACTGCTCTGCCATGTGAGCACAAGGCAGCATTTCACCGAGGTAGGACCCTGAAAAGGGCTAAAGTACTGTGCTGTTGGCTGAGATACCATAAACCACATGCCACTTGCACTCACTGGCCCTGCCCCTACCCAAATTCTCACCTGTTCTAAGTTCATATCTGTACCTGTTAATTTCCTTTCCAAAAAATGTTGGGGCCACTGGTGCAATAGCCACATCTTTACACGTGGAAGAATGTATTTGTCTCCTAGGGCTGCCATCACAAAGAACCACAAACTTGGTGACTCTGAATAACAAAGATTCATTCCCTTATAGTTCTGAAGGCCAGAAGTCTAAAATGGGTTATCAGAGCTTCTTCCCTAGGGTGGCTCTAGGGGAGAGTGTTTCCTTGCCTTTCCTATTCCCAGCTTCCATAGGCTGTTTATATTTCTTGGTTCATGGCCCATCCTTCATCGTCAAAGCCAAGAGCACAGCTTCTTCCAATCTTTCTCTCTTTCTGTTGCCATTGTCACGTCACCTTTTCTCTTTGACCCTTACTTATATTCCTCTTATGAAAACCCATCTGATTATATCTACTGGAATAATCCAGGATAATCTCTTCTTCCCAAAATCCTTATCTTAATAACATCTGCACAATCCCTTTTGCCAAGTAAGGTAACATATGCGTAGATTCTGGAGATTAGGATGCAGATGCTTTAGGGAGGTCATTATTCCGGTCCACCACATGCGGCCTCCTCACTTTTGTGAATAACCTTCAGTCAACTGATAATATAAAAGTTGTTGGTCCAGCACACACAGACACTGGAAGGAAAAAAAAAAATTCAGATTTTAGGGAGACGATGATGGACGCCAAAGGATAAAGGATTTCTTAGGTTAGGATATCATCATTTTCCAATTAAGCAAATTTTCAAAATTTGGCAGCAATCAGTGTTTTGGAAGCAAGAGTCCATTGGCAAATATGTCTCTCCTCATTTCAAGGTCACAACCGGAAATGCAGCTGAGACTCCTGCATCCAGTGTTTGCTAGCACAGATAACAGCTGCTATCCCCAAACCTCCCCCGGCGTAGCCACCACTAGCCTTGAAGAAGCCTGGTCAATCCCTTCCCAGCCCTCACAGCAAACAGATGTCCTGGTGCTGATCCCTGCCCAGGCAACCTCCTGCCAGCCCAGCACGACATCTGGAGTGCCTTTTGTTCTATTTTTAATTTATAGTGCTGGGACCATGGATGTTTTAGTAGCTTGGAGTACATTTTTGTCTTAGGTACAGAGGAGCTTTGTTAAGAATACTATTCTCAAAGCGGGCTCAGTGGCTTAACCTGTAATCCCAGTGCTTTAGGAGGCGGAGGTGAGTGGATTGCCTGAGTCCGTGGGTTTGAGACCTGCCTGGGCAACTTGGCGAGCCCTCATCTCTACAATAAATAAAAAATTAGCCAGGTGTGGTAGCACGTGCCTGTAGTTCTGACTACTTGGAAGGCTGAGGTGGAAGGATCGCCGGAGCCCAGCTGGTCAAGGCTACAGTGACCGGGAGAGTGCCACTGCACTCCTGTCTGGGTGACAGAGTGAGACTCCAACTCAAAAAAAAAAAAAAAAAATGCTATTCCCAGGCTAGGCACAGTGGCTCAAGCCTGTAATCCCAGCACTTTGGGAGTCCAAGGTGAGAGGATTGCCTGAGCTCAGGGGTTCGAGACCAGCCTGGGCAACTTGGTGAGACCTCATCTCTACAATAAATCAAAATATTAGCCGGGCGTGATAGCACAGGTTTGTAATTCCAGCTACTTGGAAGGATGAGGCAAAAGGATCACCTGAGTCCAGCAGGTCAAGGCTGCAGTGGCCATGAGTGTGCTACTACACTCCAGCCTGGGTGACAGAGTGAGACTCTGACTCAAAAAAAAAAAAAAAAGAATGTTATTCCCTTACTCACCAAAGCCACCACCGTTTGAATTGTCTTCCTCAGCCTTGCGTACCTGGATGGCACTGTTCCCAGATCACCCAGTATTTCATGGTCACCAGCCTGAGCCAAAGCATCTTTGGGGAGAGGAGACTTTTTTTGAAGGGCTTCAGTGGCATGAGCACACAGAAAACTTCTGAGCACTCTGCCTTTGCCAGGCTTAGAAGCAAGATCAGTCTTTTTTTGTTTTTTTGTTTTTGTTTTTTGGGACAGGTTTATAGCACATGTGCATGTTCGTTACATGGACATATTGTGTAGTGGTGGGGATTGGGTGTCAAGTGGCCCATTTCCCAGATAGCGAATATTGTACCTTATAGGTAATTTCTGAACCCCAGCCCCACCCCCCTACCTCCCTGCTTAGTGGTTTCCCCAGTGTCTATTATTTTCGTCTTTGTGACCATTTAGCTTCCACATATGATGAGAACACGTGGTGTTTGGTTTTCTGAGTCAGTTCACGTACGATGACAATCTCCAGCTGACAATACCAGTCTTAGCAAGAGAAAAGAAATCCATAGAGCCGCTGCAGTTCTCACAAACCATCATCAGTTTGAAGAGTGATCCGAGGCCTTCACCCCACACCTGCTTCTTTAGGTCTGCGGTGAAATTCTGGGCACTGACTCAGCACATTCACATATTCTGTTTGAATTAGCAATCGATAGCCAAACATTGTTTAGTGTGTTGATTCTGCATTAAATTGGATTGGGTCAATATTAGAGGCCTAACTGAGAATTCCAGAATCAACAAACACATCAATCTGTTTATCTCTTGGTTTTTAGAACACTAGAAGAATTCTTAATATTCATAATAAGAAGCATCTAGTAAATCTAGTAGTGGGCAGAGTTATGTACACATCTTCTAGACTGATACAGATTTGACCACCCAAAAAATACATGAAAGAAACCCTATACACCAGTAGCAAACCCTTGCCCAGGTATACCACATAAAGCATAAATAGCCCAAGGAAAACCACTTTTCCCAGAGGCCCCAGGCACTGGCCTCATTCTACTCTGGCATACAAGAACCTGTGTCCTGGGACACAGTCCCTGTGTTTGGCATCCTGCCCATTGTGGCATCTCATTCTGTGGGTCTGGGGCCTAGTTCCCAAGGCTCCAGGGTCTACCAAGGGACTTCAAGACTGTGGATTTGAACTGAGAGACTCTGAAAACAACCTGGGCTTCTGCACTAGCAGGCTGATGGAAATCTCATGTCAAGGGTGTTTCCTCTGGGTCCTTAGGAAGATACTGGAATAAGGATCATTTATGTCTGGCTACTTTAATAGTCTTGATCATTAAGTGTTGGTTCTTCTGAAAGGCCAGCCAGAGTCATCCATAGATGAATCCCTGGGTGAGGCTGGTGAGGGGACATATTTGATAAGGTTTATGTGCTTGGGGTCAAGGTTCTGGCAAGAGAAACTCTCTCTTAGAAAGAGATTTTTGCTCTGTGCTATATTTTTTTTAAACAGGGATGAGAGAGGTATTAGAAGCAACTCAACAAGTTGGGCTACAAGGTGGTTTCCAAGGTATGAGTCTTTGGAGAGGCCCCTGTATGGATCTCTGATGCCTGGAATAGTCTGTTCATTCCTTTGAGCCTAAGCTGGAAGCTTCCAGGTTTAGCATGCCAAACCCTGTAAATTGGAAATAGTTTTCAAGGTAACACTAGCAATTTATGTTTACAGAAGCCATGAAAATCAAGGTTATATGAACATTGCAAATGAATCTCTTCATAAAGCTTTCTAATAAAAATATCTAATAGTAAAAGATGAGACAAAATAGCCTGAAGGAACATAGGCACAAATTGTTCAATTTCAAAAACATATGAAGATTTTTTTTGTCTCCCTGATGAATGGAAAGCTCATTTTTAAAAATGTTCTTCAATTATAAAGAACTATTTGTGTTCTCCAATAAGACTTTCACTTTCAGAGCAATGGTAAAGAAGGACTTTCCTTTTAGGAATGGAAATGAGACCATCCGAGCCAGGAAGCACTGGCTTGATGGGTTCACCACTGTCCCTCCCCTCCCTCCTTTGGCTGCATTGAAAGGCACAGGCTGATCCCAGGTGTTCCTTTGATGTCCTAGTTGTCCGTTTGGATGTCCACCAAGAGAGCTTCCCAGCTGGCAACCAGACCTTTCAATTCAGCCAGGATTGGCCTTTCCCTTCGGGGGCTTGGTGACATAATTTTTCAGCATCCTACTCTTAGAAGCAGACTGACATGCACCGGGCTCGTGGAAACTGACACGTCAGAAGCAGAACACAAATCATCTGTGAACCATCACTGAGCCATCCCACTGTCGCTTACACATACCACCCCCATTTGCAGATCCGTATATGCATAATTGTGCCCCATGAGCAGGAATCATAGCAAGTAGAGCTTGTTGTCACATCCAGAGTCACCACTGGACACGGGAGGTCCTGAGCCTACTTGGCCTCTTTCTTGGACAGCGCGGGAGAGACACCATCCCATTTCCTTCCTCTGCTCTTTTTTCCCTGTGTTTCAACTACTACCCAGTTGCATTTCTGTTGTTCTGATCTTACTTTTTAGGTGTCTGTTCCAGGTCTATTTATGTTGTTTTTGTTTTTGTTGTTGTTTTTAAATCTAATTCCTTGAGAAAAATCTTTGGCTATTTTTTCCAAGTTCTAGGAGAGAGAAGAATTATCTCCCTGGTGTCCACAGACCACCGACAGGTTAAAGAGGCCATCATCTAGGCTGTCATGGAGCATTTATTTAGTGATCATGTTAAGCCAGAAACACTGCATGTGACTAACTCACCCATCTGCCTGCTGTCCATCCCCTGACATCTGTACCTGTGTGTACCTGCCCTCCGTGATGATATGGAGCAGACCACCACCCAATTACCTTAACAGCCTGCCCCCATCAAGGGGAATGTTTAAAAACATTCAACCTCAAGCAGCGGGCTGCCATTGCTTTGCTAAACTCTGGTGTGTCCATGTGGCTCTCTGACCTACAACCACCATGTCTCTTAGCTTTGGTCCCCTCCCCTACCTTGGGGAGGTGAACCTCTCTCTCTCTCTCTCTCTCTCTCTCTCTCTCTCTCCTCTTCTCTCTGTCTAATTTACTTTCCAATCTAAAAAAAATTTCAATGGAAACATGCAGGGTGGGTAGAACTTACTTTATGTGGCTGATGACACAACTGAGAGGCCCATTTGTAAAGTCCAAGACCACACAGCTATGTAGTCTTGGACTTGGGATTGGGAAGAATGTCTGGATTAGGATTCTGCTCCCAGTTATCTGGTTCACTCCCACTATGAAACCTGAGTGCCAGCACTAGTGATGCCTCCGTGCTTGTTCTGTGTTTGGCTGATAGCACCCTCCTGGCTTCCCGCATCCCGGCTCCATTCTCTGCACCGTGGGTTGTGCTCACTGATTCTGGTCCCTGGACAGTTGGTCTTCCCTCCATCCACCTCAACTGTATCTTGGAACATAACTCCCATAAAACAGTCCCTAAAGTCTCTGCTTCAAGTCCCAGTTCCTTTGCAGAGAGTAAGAATTCCTTAGGGCAGGGTTGTGTCTGGGCATCTTTCCTGATGGGATGATCTGATGTATATCAAAAGAAGAATAAAGAAGAAAGAAACTCATGCTAGGATAAATAAAGAATGTTCAGAGCATGTGAGCAAATACACTGTTTCACATGTTGTCAAAAGGGAGAGGTTTACTGCGGTAACTTTCAGGCTTTTGCACCTTTCCAGTGCGGGAGAGTGTGAACACAAACACACTATATACAGGTGTCCTGACAGGGCTGACTTGCATGGCTGAGAAGGAAAAGCTTCCGTGCTCTTTCTTGAGTGTTCTTCCTTCAGGCCTCAATGTGTAGAAGATATTTTGACAAGGGCCACGTGTCTATTCATCAGGAAGTATAAGTCCTGAAGAGACCACAATCACATGAGACAAGTCCTTAAAATAAATCAAGATACTTTTTACAAGTAACTGTTTCTCAACATATAATGTGGGATCCATTGACTTTTCTTCATACTTTTACCACAATAATATTCCCTTCTAAAATAATAAAATAGGCTGGGCTCGGGGGCTCAGCCTGTAATCCCAGCACTGTGGGAGGCCAAGGTGAGTGGATTGCCTGAGCCCACAGGTTCAAGACCTGCCCGGGCAACTTGGCGAGACCTCATCTCTATAATAAATCAAAAATTAGCTGGGCGTGATAGCGCATACCTATAGTGCTGGCTACTTGGAAGGCTGAGGCAGAGGGATCGCTGGAGCCCAGCAGGTCAAGGCTGCAGTGGCCAGGAGCGTGCCACTGCACTCCAGTCTGGGCAACAGAGTGATACTCCAACTCAAAAGTAAAAAAAAAAAAAATTAATAAAATAATATGCCAAGGATTTATTCAGGAGTCAAAAGTCATTATCTTGATCGGAATGAATATATTTTATACCAACATGGGTTGCACAAAAAAGTAACCATTGTATATGATAAGAATTTTGTAAAATTACCCTCTGTTAACTAAAATTAACTACATTTTTATTGCCTTCAACTAACCAAGCTAATTAAAAATGAAGTATTCCATACTTATAAAAAATATTGAAAGGGAAACCATGGATTACTTAATCTCCCTTCCTCTATCAGAAATACATAGGATTCAAAGTATTGATAGTGTAGACATGGGATTTGTTCATGACTGATGATGCCTTGGTGATCCGAGGTGACTTCTTTAGTATGATGGCTCCTTCTTTGCTTGCGACTTCCTGTCTGTGCTCTTTCTCCAATGAATGTGCTACTTTCCTGGAAAACAAGACAGGAAAAATGAAGTGTAGGAACCCTCTAGGTTCCTACAGCTTCACTGAAAAACTTGTGAAGATGAGGTTAAGTACTTTTTCTATGTCATGTGTGCTTCATCGTTTCAGCTGTCTAAAACTACAACGTGATGGTTCATGTGTCAATTTGAGTAGGTCATGGTACTCACATGTATAGTCATATACTAGTCTAGATGTTTCTGAGAGGTTTTTTGTTTTGTTTTTTTTAGATAAGATTAACATTTAAATCAGTAGACTGAGTAAAATAGATCACCCACATAAAGTGGGTGGGCCTCTCCATTCGGCTGAAGGTCTTAAGAGAAAAGGACTGAAGCCCCTCGAGGAAGAAGGAATTCAGCCTCCAGACCACCTTCGGACTTGAGCTGCAAATCACCTGTTCCTAACCTGCTGATTTTTGTCTTGCAGAATTTGAACTTGTTAGCCCCTACAATAGCACGAGCCAATTCCTTAATATAAATTTCTCCAGATAGATACATAGATAGATAGATATGCAAACATCCTCTTATATCTGTTTTTTCTAGAGAACCCTGACTAACACATGAGTATTTGAGCAAGCACTAAGAATCAGAAGAATAACATAAATAAATTAAAAACAATAAGCACACACTTTGAAATAATGATCCAGCAAACAAGTGCCATTTTTTTTTACTGCAAATATGTTTATTTGGGGAAAATATTTGACATGAACAGAAAGTGTTTTTTAATTGTAGAAAGAAAAAATATGGCATTACTTGTGTTAGAGCTGGGAAATGTGTCAAAGGTTTTCTTGTCTTTCATCTCCCAGTCATCTGAGATCAGCTTGGCACCAGAAGACGCCAACTGCTCTGAAATTCCAACCCGAAGATGTGAAGCGTTATGGGAGATGTGATATTGCTCCACAACTTGTTCAGTCTATACTAATTTTAGAATAGCCTGAAATCCATCACGGCTCTTTACTAATTTCAGAGTAGCCTTGAATTCCCCTTTACTCCACTATTTTCTAAAACATTATTCCATGTTGAAATGTACCTGACTCTAACTGCACCTAGTAGTATTAGGAGTCAGAGTCAGTGGACGTCATGGTCCTGGAAATAGGAAATGGTGTAACTCACAAAATGTTATGAGAATCTCCTGAATTACCGATATTCTAAGAAGGAGGCAATGGGAAAGGACTAAAGGGAGTAAACTGGGAAGAGCCAAAGGAATCAATCATGTAAACGAGTCAGGCTCAAATTCTAATAGGGTTAATAGACAAGCAAAGCAGAGTGAAAGTCGGTTGTCCTTTAAACAAATAAATACCCAAATGGGTCAAAGAATGATGAGAAGCCAGACCATGAAAGACTATCCCAAGAGTGTGATTTTCAGAGAGGTTCCCAGATGGGCAAGGTGAGTCAGAGGAAAGAATGTGTGCACAATCAGAGGTCAGGAGACCATTCTTTAAGAGAATTACAAATCCAGTGACATGAGGGAGAGTCTATTTGCCTTAGGTTCACAGTAGGAGAAGATAATCCAGATCCCAGGAACTTGGTATCCCAGGTCAAGGAATTCAGAATTTACCATTTAGATGGGTGTTTTTCAGTTTGTGTGACACTGGTTAGTGGGTCATGAAATCAGTTTAGTGGATTGCAATCAGCATTTTAAAGGAATAGACCAGAATAGAAAATGTCAGTGCATTTCATGTAAAAAAAAAAAAAAAAAAAAAAAAGACACATTTTAGGCGGAACCAATTGTTCTGGTTACATCTTTATTTATTACCAATGTGTATGTGCTCAGGGTTTTCTTCCAGTGCATTGATCCTGATCACACAGATTTGAAAACCACTGCTGTGATGATGGGGAACCACTGAAGAGTTTAAAATTGGGAGCAACAAGATTAGCTTTTGCATTTGGAAAGATGCTGTGATTTCAGTGAGAAGGATAGATTAAAAGGGCAAGGCTATTTAGGGGATGACTTTAGGATACTGAAGTTCTGCTGCCCCCAAGCGATATGAGCTTGGGTCATCTCCCTCTACTTTTCGTGGGCATGGTGACCATCGCCACCACATGGACTTTCTGCAAGAGTAAGCAGCAAGTACACTCAAGCCAGTTCACTATGCCTGGTACAGAATAACCACTCCAGATAGATAGCTTGTCATTAATATTATTTTCTTATTTACTTAGTGTTCTGGATTTCGGTAGAGTTATTTTCATTTAGTGTCTAGTATATTAAAAACACTGCATGGTCAGCTTAAAGATAGTCCACATAGATTATAAGACATGTAGACGCAAGAGTGAGACACAGTGCTGGAAGCTGCTGGCTTCCTCCTCAGCACATGCAGGGTCATTGCTTTTTTCTAATTTGTTCCATGATGAGCTAGTTTAAGAGTCTGTGATAACCCAAATAGATGAGACTATGTGTGAAGTAGTTGATCACTTAAAAAGAATAATTGTTCTGTTTATTTGTATAATAAAATATACATGGACTCATTGACTTTATTGAAGACCTATACCATTATGCTTTTTTTTTTTTTTTTTTTTTTGAGTTGGAGTCTCACTCAGTTGCCCAAACTAGAGTGCAGTGGCCACTCCCGGCCACCGCAGCCTCGACCTGCTGGGCTCCGGCGATCCTTCCGCCTCAGCCTTCCAGTAGCTGGAACTACAGGTGCGCGCTACCACGCCTGGCTAAGTTTTTGATTTATTGTAGAGATGAGGTCTCACCTGCCCAGGCGGGTCTGGAACCCACGGGCTCAGGCAATCCACTCACCTCAGCCTCCCAAAGTGCTGGGATTACAGGCTGAGCCACCGAGTCCGGCTACCATTATGCTATTATTTAACTTTATGATAGAAAGCAAAAACTTGCTTTATATAGTAGGAATATGTTGCTGAGTGGTATAAGAAATGTGCACACACACAAGAGCATTTTTTACAATGAACAGTCTAAGTGTTTTTCTTCTCATCTTATGTCCATATGTACTCAGTGTTTAGCTTGCACTTATAAATGACAATGTGTGGTACGTAGTTTTCTGTTTCTAGGTTAATTCTCTTAAGTTGCATCCATGTTGCTGCAAAAGACATTATTTTTTTATATCTGCATAGTATTCCTTGGTGTGGGTGTGTATATATATATATATATATATATACATTTTCTGTATCCAGTCCACTGTTGGTGGGCATCTCAATTTGCTTCCATGACTTTGCTATTGTGAATAGTTTTGTAATGAACATAGGAGTGCAGGTATCTTTTTGACAGAATGATTTGGACTAGGATTGCTGGGTTGAGTATTAATTCTATTTTTAGCTCTTTGGGAAAAAAATAGAACAGCAATGTAATAACTTTAAAACAAATAAAATAAACTTCATTCATTCCCATAACTACTATTCCATATCCCATATGATAACTTCTGTAAGATTTGATCTGTGAGTACTGCTTTATTTTCTTCTTGACAAAAATCAAGCCTTAAGGTGACCCTAATTATTTTCCTGTCAAGTAAAATACATCCAATAGATGTCATCTGTTTTTGTATAGATACATCTATGCATACAGATAGATGTTAATTTAAGCATGAGAAGAATTTCGCAACTAGAAGTGAAGTGATCATGAACACGGTGGCTCACACCTATAATCCCAGCACTTTGGGAGGCCAAGGTGAGAGGATTGCCTGAGACCATGGGTTCAAGACCAGCCTGGGCAACTCGGCGAGACCCTGTCTCTACAATAAATTTTTTTTTTAAATTGCTGCATGTGGTAGCGCACACCTGTAGCTCCAGCTACTTGGAAGGCTGAGGCAGAAAGATCATCTGAGCTCAGCAGGTCGAGGCTGCAATGGCCGTGAGCATGCCACTGCACTTCAGCCTGGGTGAAACAGTGAGACTCTGACTCAGAAAAAAGAAAAGGAAGATGATGCTCCAGTGAGCATGGGATAGTCAAGAGGGAATTGGAGGAGGATTTATGTTTAGTATTAATTACACAACTGAGAAATGGTTCTCTGTATCAAAGAGCTGCCTTGAAAACGTCTTATTGTTCACTGTGCGTGTAGTGAAGACATCCGTGACAGCATATGAATCAAACTAATTGTAACTCTTACTTGGTTATGAAAAAAAATGACATGTGCGTTCTTCTAAATTAAGTCTTTCTCACACAAATGACTGGTTGCCACCGTAAATCAAGCAACATGTGTTCTGAATTCTGACTGCTAGAGAATTAGCTATTGAGTGGGGAAATGAGATACTTTTGTTTGCAGCTACACTCAAGTTGACTTTTTTTTTTTTGGCTTTATCTAAAAATAAGTGTCACGAAGGTTTGGACTCACCAGCCTCTACAGCAAGAAAGACTTTCAGACTGTTGAGTCCAGGCTCTTTGTTTAAGGGGAGGCAGGTGAGACCCGGGAAGGTTAGGAAGTCACCAGAAGTCTCCTTCAAAGGAGAGGCCAAGCTCAGATTTGAACTTGTGTCTTCTGGTTTGAGAGCAGTGATTTAGCTGATACATCAGAGACCTGAATCATGCTGTCACATGGCTCCCTAGTTGGCAACCAGCCACCTAAATCCAGATGTGGCCAGATGCCAACATAAATATATACATCAAGACACAGGAGACGATGGAGACAGGATCCCCAGCTAGACTGTTGACCCCAGAGCCCATGCTCTGAACTACTGCAGTCCCTTTCTCAGCTGAGAACTCAAAAATGACTTCAAAATTATATTCCAAAAGATCTATTCTATGGGAGTTATTGTAAAGTACAGTATGTTGAGTGACATATGATGAATTATGGAAATAATAATAAAAATGTGCTTTGAAAGACATAACCTTTACTGTCTTTAATACAATTTTGAGTGACATTTTTATTGTCTGCAGTGCCTTTAATTGTGATTTTAAAGATCATTTTCTTTTTCTTTTATCTTTCTTTTTCTTTTTCCCTTTTTGAGTGGGGTCTCACCCTGTCACCTGCTGGAGTACAGTGGCACTATCAAGGCTCACCACAGCTTTGACCTCAAGTGATCCTTCCGCCTCAGTCTCTTGAGTAGCTGGGACAACAGGCACACCCCACTACACTTGGCTATTTTTAAAAAAAATTATTTTGTAGAGACAAGGTCTCACTGTATTACCCAGGCTAGTCTTGAACTCCTGGGCTCAAACAATGCTCCCATCTCGGCCTCCAAAAGTGCTGGGATTACATGCTTGAGCCACCACTGTGCCCAACAGATTTCTAAGAGAATTTTCTCTGTACTAGGAGTCATCAAACTCCAGCCTGTGGGACAAATTCAGCCTGTCACCTGTTTTTTTATATGACTAAGAAACTATGACTGTCGCTTTCATTGTTAGATGATTTTTATTTATGTATTTATTTTTGGAGCTGAGGTCTCACTCTGTCATCCAGGCCGGAGTGCCTTGGCATGATCATAGCTCAGTGGAGCCTCACACTCCTGGGTTCAAGTGATCGATCCTCCCACCTCAGCCTACTGAGTAGCTGCACTGCAAGTCTGAGCCACCATGCCTCGCTGATTTTTTTTCAATCAAAGGAAAAACATTATTTTATGACCTATGAAAATCAAGTGGAATTGATCTTCCCATCTCCATACATAAAGTTTTATTGGAACACACACAGCCACATGCATTCATTTGTGCATTGGCTGTGGCTGCTTTCACACTGCAGTGGCAGAGTTGGGTGATCATAGCAGAGAGGGTATGGTGCTCAAAGCCTGGACTATTCACCTCCTGATGCTTTCCAGAGACAGCATGCCAGTCCCTTCTCTGCACTATTTGAGTGGAGGCTTTCTCCCACAGTGTTGCCAGTCTGCAGGGTCTCAGGCACTCAAGCCATAGAAATTGACACAAGGTCAAACAGTTTCCCAGACAAGGTTTTATTGGGGGCTTAAGCTCAAGCATAAGGGAGACAGCTTAGGAGGAAGAGTTCCAGGGACTGGCTCCCCAAAGGGTCCTGCTGGGCTCTTTTTTCTTTGAGTTGGATTCTCACTCTGTTGCCTAGGTTGGAGTGCAGTGGCATGCTCACGACCATCACAGCCTCGACCTGCTGGGCTCTGTCGATCCTTCCGCCTCAGCCTTCCAAGTAGCGGCACTACAGGCATGTGCTACCATGCTTGACTTATTTGTTTTTTGATTTATTGTAGAGACGAGGTCTCACTAAGTTGCCCAGGCTGCTCTCAAACCCCCAGACTCTCATTTCAGCCTCCTAAAAGTGCTGGAATTACAGGCTGAGCCACCGTACCCAGCTGGACCTTTTATTAAATAAAGGAAGGGGTGTAACATTGAAGGAAAGGTATGGTAATATGATTAGGGAGGGACTGTAACCGCTCAAGTGTAGCATAGATATATACTTCTTCATATGTCACATGTGCAAAATATGGCAGGTAAGTCCCACCTGGGAAGGGGATCTTAGTATTATAATATGGCAAGTGGTTAGAATCTGTGGTTTTTCTTTTTTTTTAAAATTTTTATTATAAAGATGTGGGGTACGATTTAGGGTTAGGTATACAAATGGTAAAAAGTTTAGGCCTCACTTTGGTCCCCACTTCACCTGGCTTGCAATCAGGTACCCTTATTGTTAAAGTGCCTCCCCCCCGCCCAGCAGATTCCCACTACAGCCAATCCCTTAGTATTATGATAATTGTTCAGGGTTCGCTTATGAGTGAGAATATATGTGGTACTCGGAATCAGTGATTTTTTTCTGGACTTGTGTACATACAGGAGGAGAGATGAATTCTTCTTGAGTAAAATTTGTGGTGAAAGGTTGCTTATCTTGATTTCTGTAGATAACTTACAAGGTCTGGCAGTGGGCAGGTATGTGTGCAGAGCTACATTCATGGGGTGAGGGCCGAGTCCCGCCCTCATCCTGTCTCCATGGGATGCCTCCTCCAACGTGATAACTCTGCCTCTTTGCTGAGCCTGGAGACGCTGGCATCCCACACCTCCACTGAGGAAACGGCCCTCGGAGCTGTAATGAGCACAGCGCGGTGCCATTTTACTGACCAAGTCACTCTATCACATGCCCAAGCAAAACTGGAGTTCTAAAAACCAGCGATAAGGCCGCCCCCTCGGGTCCCCTCCCACTGTGGGAGCTTTTCTGTCCTCTTAATAAATCCTGCCTTACTGAGTATCACAGGTACTCACTCATAAGCGGACCGTGAACAATTCTCGTAATACTATAAGAAAAGGATTGGCAGGAGCAAGAAACCGCTGGGAGGGGAGCAGGGGAGCGGGATTGACAGTAGTGGGAATCTGCCTGGGGAAAGGGGGGGCACGCCTTTATCAACAAGGGTACCTTTATAATGAACATTTGTATACCTAACCCTGAACTGTACCCCACATCTTTAAAATTTAAAAAAAAAAATTAAAAGAAAAAGAAAATCCTGCTAAATAAATAAATAAAAACCAGTGATGACGTACACGAGAGGCCGCGGCCACAGGGTGTGTGGAACCCGCTTTCTCCACCCCAGCACTGTAGGCACGCAGAGCTAGATGTGGCATTGTATGGAGACTCTCCTTACACCGGAGGATGCCATATCAGCATCCTTGCCCTCCACCCGCCAGATGTGAGTAAGGGGGGAGACCAATGAGTTTACTAGGTAATTTATATGGTTAGTATTGTTGCTGGTGTTGTGTATTGACAACATTAGCAATTTAAAGTCAGCAGGCACTTTGTTTTACTGAGAAAGAACATAACTACAGTAGAACACTTAGGAGCTCAAGTGTTTATTATCATGAGTGGTTTGAAAGTTAATATATACTTCTATTTAACTTTTCAAGCGTATATTACTTTAAGGCAGGATTTTAAAGTTGAGTCAGCTTCTGTAGCTTTGCGTTATGGAGTAAATGATAAGTAAGGATCAGACGTTTTACTTGAGCTTCAGTTTTGAATCCAAGTTGCATAAAAAGCCTGAGATCCATCTATTCAATTGAAAGTTTTGGGTGTATCTTTTAAAGATGTTCTGCACTGTCATAATTGCATATATTGTATGCAGAGAACATTTTGCTGTGGGCAGTGCTATGCTTTTATCAGCAACCAAAAAAATATTTTAGTAAAATCACCAAATGGAGAACTGAACAGCCCCAGATATTTTAATAGATCACTTAAGAATGAATCATGAAATATAGCTAAATGCCATTTTATTAATTTTCTTCTTTCTTTTTTCAAAATTTCTTATTCAAATAAGTCTCCTTGAACCTATCTGATTTTTGTTTACTTTTATTTTCTTGGCAATATGTCAGCGTGAGTTAAAAAAAAAACTTTCTGAGAGAATTTATATGGATTTACAGCTAAAACAATTTTAAAATAAACTGGAAGTGACTCATTGCATTTGTAGACAGCTGCTTCATTTCCATTGTCTATCTTGTTTGTTTTAAGGCATTTCTAAGAATCATTTGCCAAGTGCTAATTTGAGGTAGAAGCCAAAATGTGAGTATAGTGATCTGTCATGACATGGTAATCACCTCACCTCCTCCCCAGAGAACCAGTCCTTCTGTGTTTCATCCTATGTGATTTAAGTCCAGCCTCAGGTATATGTTCGGACAAGAATGAGCAGAAGAGAGCTATGTGGACTATAGAACTGGGCACAAGGTGAATTCACAGAAAGTCAAGTTAGAATCCAGACATCTGAGACTGGACTTGAACTTAGATTTCTAGATTGCCAGCTCTTGGGCCCCATCATGGAGAAATCCTGAGCCTCCAGACTCACTGTAGAAATTACCTTTGGCTTCCACCAAACCTTTGAATGTGGGAGGAGTCTGTCATCCAAGATGTGTCAGATGGAAACATAACCCATTTTTCTCTTCCCTTGAAGCTGGGAGAGCTTTGACTTGGGTTGACTAATAGGAAATGCGGAAGGGAATCTGAATTCTGGAGTCCAAGATTGATGAGGTCTTGAAGATTCTCTCTTGTTTTCTGGGAACACTGTCCTGAGCCCACCATTACAAAAGCCAGTTCAGCCTAGCAGAGAACGAGTTCCCAAATGGAGGTGAACCAGATCCCCCGCCCACCAACAGAAGCAAGTGCCAGATAGACATGTAACTGGGGCCATCTTGTACGACCTGCTCATCCTCCTGCTGAAACAGTCATGTGATTGACCTGCTGCAAAGCTAACCCCCACGTCCATTCCCACCAAATCCACAGCATCATGGAAAAAAATCATTCTTGTTCTAAACCTCTAGTTTTGGGGTAATTTGTTTTGTAACAAAAGATGACTAAAATACTTCCTAAACCAAGCCAGGCTGGAACCCAGTTCAGTGTGAGTGCATAGCTGGTGAAAATAACACATTATTTTCCTTAGAAATGACTGCATAGGATTCAATATTTTACCAGGCGTCAGCCTTACACATGTCAATTTTGAACTCTTAAAAATCTGTTTACTGTGGGATAAATATTTTCATTGGCATAACAAAGTTGAGAATCCCTATTTATATATGCTAATGAAGTTATTCAAATTAATCAATAAATATGGTTTTCTTTTTCTTTTTTTTCATGTAGCATGATATTTTCTCATTAACCATGACTTCCATTGCCATCCTGATCTTGACTTCAGTTTCCTGGCAGAAAACCTGCCTTCTTTTCACATTGGCAGGGCTGCAGTTCATAAGTGATTCATTCCTTTTTTGGTTTTTCCACACCATATTCCAGGCTGTGGGTTTCCATCATGGGTGCAGGTGGAGTCAGTGACAGGGAAACCCTCCTGTCAAATAATGTACGTAATGTGACGTGATGTACATGAGTGCCTGGACTTGTACCTGCAGAATAACAAAAAGGAGAGTACTGTTTCATCAGCCCTGGAAAGATCAGTTATCAGAAGACCTTTATGGAAAGCATATGAAAGAATTAAAATACTTTTCATTCTCTGCAGTTCCCCTGGAGATCTAATGTGTATTGTAACAACATTAAAAGATATCTATATGTCTTTTATATATCTATAATCAAAAGATACAAATTGATAATGTCCTTTGATTATACATAGAATATATGCACACATGTGTGTTTATTATATACATCCTCCCATAATTTCTTCTAGTGGAGAAAAATCATGGGTATTTAGCAATAAGCAAAAACAGAACTCTGAATGTAGTCCCTTCTTGCCGACGAACTCATGGATACCTCACAGAATAGAAGAAACCTAGAACCAAAAGAGACGGCAAAAATGCACTTCAGTGTTTGTCAGGGTAAGGGCCAAGAAGGTTACATCATTTACCCACTGTCCACATAACAAGTGAAAAACCTGAGACAGGAATGTTCTCCTGACTTCCATGTTTGAAAAATTAGACTATTTAATGAGCTTCTCAGTGGAAATTATATTCAAAATGTGATGAGGATTTGGTCACATATTTATGGATTCCCTCCTATATCCATCCCAACATATGCTTATTGGATGTCTACTTTGTGTGGAGAACACCGACCCTTACACCTGAAGTAAACAGGTGATGTTGATAGCATTCAAGGGCCATTAGTAAGGTGAAATTAGGTGTCAGTGCAGCACACAGCACCTAACCCAGTTGAGGGTGGTGAGGTTATGCAGGATGGTCCTCAAGGAGGTGGTATGTGGGTAGAAGCTTGACTGAAAAGTTGGTGGGGATAACCTATTGAAGGAAGGTGGGCGTGAATGGGAACCATGTGAGGGAACATCGGGGGCCTGGGGGAGTGTACTCTCCACTGCTGAGCTGGGTCTGCAAGTGATTTGAAAGAGCTGCATTGCAGGGCCAAAGGAAGCAGGAGGAAGACATGAAGGAGGTAGGATATCCGGGGCATGTTGTATCTTGGAGGGTTTGTCTGTTGTCCTGTGGATTAGAAACATTCAGGGCTGGGGATGGCCTGACTGATTGCTTCTCATTTTAGAAAAATCCCCGCTGCAGAAAAGAAAAGTTGAGAAGGGAATATGGGAGGATGGAAGGTAGAAGGGCTTCTCTCTTCAGAGGTGGCTGAGAACCAGGGAGTGGCAGTAGTTGAGGGAAAGGAGCAAGTTCTGTTATGTGAGGGACAGGAGTCTGCTTCTCGGACGGGGACTGGTAAGAAGGAGGGAGTAGTCTAGGATGAGAGCAGGTTTCTGCTTGGGCAGCTGTGTGCATGGTCAGCTATTAGATGAGCTATTAAATGATGATTGGGGCAGCTTTAAGAAGGAAGGCAATGGGGTTTCTATTTGGAAATGCGTCTTGGGAATATCTGTCTGTGACACCACCATGCGTTTGTCTCCCACTACCCACTCTCTCCTTCCTGTAGAATAAGAGAGTCTCTGTGCTGGACCCATCTTACCCAGAATAGACACATGTCATGGCATCCCTTGGAGCTGGGGATAGTGAATGGCATGTGGGAGAAAGTCATGGTGTACTTCCTAGTGATGTCCTGCAGAAGTATGAGCTTCCATTCTAGAATGGCCAGAGCAAGAACACAATTGAGCCAGACCATGGAGTCCAGGGTGGACACGAGCAGAAGTAAGGGAAGGGGAGGGTTAATGAGGGAAAATAATTGTGTTAAAAGTCAAGAAGAGGAGTCATATTTGGAGGGAGTATTCTCAACCAGGGGAAGATTGTATCCCCCAGGGAACATGTGATAATGCTTGTGGGCAGTCTGATTTTTACAACAAGAGTAGCTGGTTCTACTGGCATCTCATGAGCAGAAGGTACCAAAGTCTAGTCTGAGCCTCAGGCTATTGGATAGAGACTGCTAAACATCTTTAAATGTGCAGTTCAACCCCTACTACAAAGAATGATGTGGCCCCAAAGCCAATAGTGCCAAGAATTTAGAGGATAGGCAGACATTGGTAAATGTGTACAGTGAAGTTGCAAAGCATTGGGGTATGGTGAGGACTGGGATAGTCTGTACAGTGCATGACCTATCTGAAGGGGTTCAAATTCTTTGAACACACACACACACACACACACACACACAAATATATGTGTCTTCTGGAATTAACATTTTGATGAGTTTTTTTTTTTTTGAGTTTTAGGAAGGACTGTTTAATTATTTTTTCTCTTAATTTTTTTTTTATTTTAAAGGTGTAGAGGTACAATTCAGGACTAGGAACAGAAATGTTCATCATGCAGGTACCCTTGTTGCTGAGGTGTGTCCCCTGTCCCCCAGCAGATTCCCACTATGCCAGTTCTGCCTCCCCATCCCCCACCAGCAGTTTCCCGCTACTGCCAATCCTTTCCTTTTAGTATTACAATAATTGTCAAAGGTCCGCTTAAGAGTGAAAACATGTGATACTCAGTTCTTTGTTTCTATGAAAGATTACTCAGTATTATAGACTCTAAGTCCATCCAGGTTGCTGTGAAGTTCATGATTGTGTCCTTCTTTATGGCTGCATAATATTCCATCATGTATATGTACCACATTTTTTTATCCAGTCCTCTTTTGATGGACAGCACAGCTGGTTCCATGTTCTTGCTACTGTGAACAATGCTGCGATAAACATACATGTAGTGGTATCTTTTTCATAGAGTGATTTGAGGTCTTCCAGCTATATTCCCAGTAGGGGGACTGTGGGGTCATATGGAAGGTCAATTTTTAGATCTTTTAGGAATTGCCACACTGTTTTCTACAGAGGCTGTACTGGTTTACACTCCCACCTACAGTGTAGAAGTATTCCCTTTTCACCCCATCCTCTCCAGCATCTGTTGTTTTTTGAGTTATTGATGATAGCCATCATGACTGGAGTTAGGTGGTATCTCAGTGTAGTTATGTATATATTCAGAGTAAATAAATCAGTGAGGAGCACACCAAATCAAGATTTCCTTCTGCACTGTAGATATGATCTACACTTGAGTTATCATCGCATGTAACTCACAGGGAAAGTTATTACGTGGCGTTTGAGTTCTTAAATTATATAAACTAAGCCATGGTTTATTTTTTCTTTGTCAGGTAGTGGGACACATGAGATCCTGTTTTTAACTAATATTCCATACACTACAGTTTTCTCCAAAGACAAAACTACCGGGGGTGTATGTACTTTTGAAGAAATGTTATCTATGTGTTACTTTTCAAAGTTGAATTGAAATATGGTATCAATTTGTAGTATGTCGTTCACTCAAAAGATGGCATTAATCAAATGAATGCTAGTGTCACCATGCGACAGGCAGGACAGTCAAAGAAAATGGTGGAAGCATGATTGTCATTCAAGGAGTGCAAGACCATTTTGAAGTGATCTTTAACACCCCTTGACTATGAGAGACCTTAAAGGATGTGGTGTATCATAGAAAACTGTACTTTGGGAAGACATTGGAATGGTATGTGCAGTGATACAAGTGGACACTTGTCAACATTGCTCAAGCAGCTATAATCAGAAATGTCTGGTTGCTGATAGTGACCACTTTGAGCACCTATTGTAATTGCAGCAGTCAAACCTGACTTGTATTCATCTTTTGTTATCAGTATATATTGAATGTTACAATTTTAATAAAGCTTTTCCTCCTTGAAATGTGTGTACATATTTTGGCACTCTCTGTATTAGTGAAACTTAGTAGAAGAGTCTCTCAAAGCAAATCTGCAGTCTGATTACTAAGAATGCACTTTCTAAAGACAAGAGTAAAGCTTCAAAAATACTGTGCAACAGCCGGGCTCGGTGGCTCAGCCTGTAATCCTGTGCCTTTGGGAGGCTGAGGTGAGTGGATTTCCTGAGCCCACAGGTTCGAGACCCGCCTGGGCAGCGAGACCTCATCTCTACAATAAATCAAAAAGTCAGCCGGGCATGGTAGCTGTGTTCCCTCTGCAGCCCTTGTTGTCAGTGTCCAGTCAGATGCTGCAGTGGTGAGGCAGAGCCTGGACCTGGCAGTCTCTCCTGGCAGCTTCTTCCTGGGAAGAGCTTTGCTAATTTGAAAAAAATGGCACTCGGCTTCTGCGCCCCAGGAAGCAGTAGGGACCAAGCAGAGCAGCTGTGGCACTAGCTGTTTAACCAGGAGAACCCTAGCCATGTACCCATTGCATCATCATATAGAGTGGTGGTGGGAGTGGGTCTCCAGAAACCCATATCACAGTCAATGAACATTGTTATTTGCAAGTAGTTTCTGAATCCTGTTACCCATCCTCCCCCTTATTTGATTCTAAAACTACAAGAGACAGCAAAGACACCCACAGCACTGTTTCAAAATAGAACAAATCCAGATCCCTGATAAGAGAATAGAGGGCTAAGCAAACATCAGAAGTGAAACCTATCCCACTGCCACTGAATACTGGAACTAAAGAGAAAAGAAACAGATCTGTCAAAAATGAGGAAACATTGATGAAGGATCACAGGTAATTCCCAGTGTTACAAAGAGAAAACACCTGAAAAATCAGACCTCAGAGCCCCCAAAATGGAAATCACCAACAACTGGCTCCAGAAGACAACAGGGATTAGGGAATGAATGGAAAGAGTGAATAAGATTCAGCACTGAAAGAACTTGTAATAGAGATTTTGGCCATAAAAAATTTAATCCAGGAAATAAATAACAAGATGACAGCATGGAAAGCAGAATTAGTCAAGCAGAAGAGAGAATCTCAGAACTTGAAGGCCAAAACATGGAATTAACCCAATCTGTAAAACACATAGAAAGAAAACTCAGAAAGAAAGAACAAAGCCTCCAAGAGATGTGCAATTATATCAAAAGGCTGAACCTATGCTGGATTGGTATCCCAGAAGAAGAAAGAGAAATGGTGAATACCTTGGAGCAAGTATTCCAGGAGGTTATCCAAGAAAACTTTCCCCATCTCACCAGAGATGTGACCATTCAAACACAAGAGATACAGAGAACCCCCGCAAGACATCAAATGGGAAGACTAACCCATAGACACATAGTAATTTGCCTACACAAAGTGGGCACAGAAGAAAAAATCCTAAAGCAGCAACAAAGAAAGGTTAAACTACCTACCAGGTAAAAACAATCAGAATACCAACAGACCTATCAGCAGAAGCACTACAAGCTAGAAGGGACTAGATTGCAATATTCAAATTTATCAAAGATAAACAATTTCAACCAAGAATTTTCTGCCCGACCAAGCTCAGTTTTATCAGTGATGGAGAACTAAAATCTTTCCCAGACATCTAATCCCTATGAGATTAGCTGCTTTCAAATCATCTCTACGGGAGACACTTGAAAAGGTATTAAGTACAGAAGAAAGAAAAAAAAAGAATGACCATGCACTTCCCAAGAGAAGAGCAGAACACAGAATCAACAGAGAATACATCATGACTACAAACTTGAAAACACACATATGCATCAAACCAAAAGCTAAAGGAAAACAAACATATAAAAAAAACTTTATAAGAACCTCATGACAGGAGTAGACAATCGCATTTCAATAATCAACCTGAATGTAAATGGACTAAATGCTCCACTGAAAAAACTCAGAATGGCAGCCTGGATAAAAAACCATGACCCAATAATTTTCTGCATCCAGGAAACTTATCTCACCACCATGGATGTACACAGACTCAAAGTTATTGGATAGAAAACAAGTTTCCAGGTGAATCACAAAAGAGGGCAGGAGTCATGATCTTAATATCAGACAAAGCAACCTTTAAGCTATCAAAAATTTAAAAGATATGGAAGAACACTCACAATGGTAAAAGGTTCAATACATCAACAAAAAATATCCATCCTAAACATATATGCACCCAACACAGGAGCACCAGCATATAAAGCAACTACTAAGTAAACTAAAAAAATATGTTGGCTCTAACACTATTATAGTTGGGGACTTAAATACCCCACTAACAACCCTAGATAGATCATTTAGGCAAAAAATCAACAAAGTGATCTGGAACCTCAACTTGACACTTGACCAAATATACTTAATAGATACCTACAGAACACTCCACCCAACAACCACAGAATATACATTCTACTCATGATTACATGGAATGTACTACAAGATTGATTACTTCCTCAGCCATAAATCAAGCATAAACAAATTTCATAAGATTGAAATATGCCATGGAACTTCTTAGAGCACAGTAGAATATAAATAAATATCAACACCAACAAAATTCCCTCCAAACTCACAAAGACATGGACACTAAACAGCATGATGCTTAATGACTACTGATTCAACACAGAAATCAAAACAGAAATTAAAAGATTCCTAGAAACAAATGAAAATGAAGAAATATCCTACTAAAACCTCTGGGATACCATGAAAACAATTCTAAGAGAGGAATTTATATCTTTATGAGCACACATCAAGAAAATGGAAAGATCACAGGTTAACAGCCTAACAAATCACCTAAGAGAGCTGAAAAGGCAAGACCACCAAAACCCTAACTTTAGCAGAAGAATTCAGATCATCAAAGTAAAAGCCCAAATATGGGACACAGAAGACAAATAGATCATAGAAAAAAATCTCAAAACAAAAAGCTGGTTCTTTGAAAGAATAAACAAGATTATGGACCCTAAGGTGGAATGACCAAGAAAAAGAGAGAAAAATCCCAAATAAACATAATCAGAAATGCAAAAGATCAAATCACAACTGACCCTGAAGAAATTCAAAAGATTATCAGTGATTACTATGTAATCTGTATGGAAACAAACTCAATAACCTAAATGAAATGGAGGACTTTCTGACATCACACCACCTCCCAAGGTTGAAACGAGAAGACATTGAGACACTAAATAGACCAATAACAACCAGGAAATTGACCCCTTCATGAGAAAACTACCTATAAAAAAAAAAAGCCCTGGATCAGACGGCTTTTCAGTGGAATTCTACAAAATGTACAAGGAGGAGCTGATACCATCCTATTTAAAGAATTCCAGGCAGTTGAGAAAGATGGAATTATCACCAAATTATTTTATGAAGTTATCATCACACTAATATACAAACCAGGTAAAGATGTAACAAAAAAAGAGAACTACAGACCAATATCCCTAATGAACATAGATGCAAAAATTCTCAACAAGATTCTAGCAAATTGAATCCAACAATACATTAAAAAATCATCCACCATGACCAAGTAAGCTTCATCCCCAGGATGCAGAACAGGTTCCACATCCGCTGGACCATAAATGTAATTAAATACATCAACAGATGTAAAACTAAGAAACACATGATCATGTCATTAGATACAGAAAAACCTTTTGATAAAATTCAGCATCGCTTCTTGATAGAAACCCTCAAACACCTAGGCATAGAAGGAACATACCTCAAAATAGTAAGCACCATCTACAGTAAACACATAGCCAGCATATTGCTAAATGGACAGAAACTGGAAACGTTTCCCCTGAAAACCAGAACAAGACAAGGCTGCCTACTCTCATCCCTATTTTTCAACATTGTGTTGGAAATCCTAGCTAGACCAATTAGACAGGAAAAGGAAATCAGAGGTGTCCAAAAAGGGAAGGAAGAAAGTTAAGTTATCGCTCTTTGATGACAATATGATCCTATACCTCAAAAACCCAAGAGAATCTGTCAAAAACCAACTTTCACTGATAAAGGACTTTGGCAAAGTCTTGGAGTACAAAATAAATGTGCAAAAGACAATTGTATTCTTATACATCAACAACAAGCAGGCAGAGAACCCAATAAGCAGCACAATCCCATTAACAATAGTCACACACACAAAAAAGAAATACTTTGGTATCTTCCTAACCAGAGGAGTGAAGCACCTTTATAATGAAAACTACAAAACATTGCTCAAAGAAATCCAAGATGTCACACAGAAATGGAAAAATATTCCATGCTCATGGATAAGAAGAATCAACGCTGTCAAGATGTCCATCCTACCAAAGGCAATCTATAGATTCAAAGCAATATCCATTAAATTACCAACATCATTCTTCTCAGACCTGGGAATGACAGTACAGAAATTCATGTGGAAACAAACAATCACAAATAGCCAAAACAATTCTTAGCAAAAGAAACAAAGTGAGAGATATCACACTTCTAGACTTTAGACTTTACTATAAAGCTACAATAATCAAAACGGCCTGGTATTCGTACAAAAATAGGCATATGGACCAATGGAACAACATAGAGATTCCAGAAACAAACCTCAATTTCTCAACCAACTCATCCTCAGAAAGCTTCCAACAACAACCACTGGGGAGAGGAGAACCTATTCAGTAAATGGTGCTGGGAAAACTGGCTGACCACATGCAGAAGATTGAAACACTACCCCTACCTATCACCATACACAAAAATCAACTCTAAATGGATCAAAGACCTAAATGTAAAACTTCAAACTATAAGAACCTTATAAAATGTAGGAGACACCCTTATGGAAATTGGAACTGGCAACCAATTCCTGATCAAAACCCCAAGTGCCTATGCTAGAAGAGATAAGATAGACAGGTGGGACCTCATCAAATTGAAAAGCTTCTGCAAAGCAAAAGAGACCATCAAGAGAATGAGAAGACAGCCCACAGAATGGGAAAAAATATTTGCCAACTGTATATCTGACAAAGGCCTAACATCCAGTATCTACAAGTAATTCACGTGCTGAAAGGAAAAAAACAAACACCCCCATTAAAAAGTGGGCCAAAAGCCGGGCTCGGTGGCTCAGCCTGTAATCCCGCACCTTTGGGAGGCTGAAGTGAGTGGATTGCCTGAGCCCGCGGGTTCGAGACCCGCCTGGGCAGCGAGACCTCATCTCTACAATAAATCAAAAAATCAGCCGGGCGTGGTAGCATGTGCCTGTAATTCCGGCTGCTTGGAAGGCTGAGGCGGAAGGATCGCCAGAGCCCAGCAGGTCGAGGCTGCGGTGGCCGGGAGCGGCCACTGCACTCCAGTCTGGGCGACAGAGTGAGACTCCAACTCAAAAAAAAAAAAAAAGTGGGCAAAAGACATGAATAGACACTTCTCAAAAGAAGACATACAAACAGCCAACAGACTCATGAAAAAATGCTCAGCCTCACTAGTCATCAGAGAAATGCAAATCAAGACAACATTGAGATACCACCTAACCCTGGTAAGAATGGCCATCATTAATAAAGCAAACAACAACAGATTCTGACAAGGATGCAGAGAAAAAGGAACACTTCTACACTGCTGGTGGGAATGCACCCTAGTGCAACCTCTTTGGAAAACAGTGTGGCGATTTCTAAAAAAAACTAGACATTAACCTTCCATATGACCTAGCAACCCCTCTACTAGGAATATACCTGGAGGAAATCAAATCATTCTGCAAAAACAATACCTGCACATGCATGTTTATCGTAGCACTATTCACAATAGCAAAAACATGAAACCAACTGTGCTGCCCATTGAAACTTCACTGGATTAAATAAAATATGGTACATATACACAATGGAATTTTACACAGCCTTAAAGGACAAACATATGGGCTTCGCAATAACTTGGATGGATTTAGAGTTTATCATACTCAGTGATCTATCACAAAACAAACAACAGAGAACCACAGGTGGACCCTGAACATTTACCGTAATACTATAAGAAAGGTGTTGGCAGTAGCAGGATACTGCCTGGGTCAGGAAGCAGGTGCACACAACATCAATAAGGGTACCTGATCTCAAACTAGGCAAAGTGGGGACCAAAGGGGGACCCAAACTTTACCTGTATGATGACCACTTATGTACCTAATCTTGAATTCTCCCCATCTTTAAGATAAAAAATAAAAAAAGAGAAATCGCAGCCTTTCTTCATCCTCCTGCCACATGTTGAAGCCACTATGCCAGAAACACGCAACACAGTCGGCAAGAAACACACAGCATACACTCGGCAAGAAAAACACTGCACACACTCGGCAAGAAAAACACAGCACACACTCAGCAGGAAATACACAGCACACACTCAGTGAGAAACACTCAGGACACACTCAGCCTCCTTCCTGTGTGATTGTTCCACATCCCCAGTGATGTCTCCTTTCCCTCCATCCTTCTGGACTTGCAGTCTTCCTCACCATCTGGGGATTTGAGCTGTTGTGTTTTTTCTTCTGTGTGACACTCAGAGTTGGACACACAGTTTCAGCAGGATGTAGTCACCTCTAGAACAGTGAGAGGGAAATTCTAGAAGGGGTCAGCCATGATGCTGTGAAGCGCTGCAATCTTACACCAGACATAAGAACTTCAACTCACATAGACCCGTAAATCTGTTTTCTTGACAGCCAAACAGACTTCAAAGAGTGATGTGATCTGGCTGATGGGGCAGAGAGAGGGCCAGAACCCCCATCTTCTCTACATCAGAGCTGTTTCTATGACAAAGGGCTGCTACTTCCCATCATGTGTAAATATGATGCCTACTTTTTTTTGGTAAAAGTCCATGAAAGTTAAAGCAAGAACTTTCAAACAGTAAGAGTATTCAGTGTGTTTTAATTGACTGATGTGAAGCAAAAATTCTACAGAGAGACCTAAAAGAAAACAACAAATTTTGGTATGGGAAACGGCCATCATAGCAGTTGCTACCAGAGTGTCACTTGGGGACATGCTGGTGAAGAAAGTGTTGCTGTTATGCTGGTGGAGGCCAGTTGATCTCTGAAACTTGCAGACCTGCAGCTGGCTCAAGAGAAGACGTGACTGACATGAGCCAGGGGAGGGTGTTGATATCTTGTCTTCACATCTCAGGCAGGTATTTTCTCAGTGCGGCATTTTCAACGTTTCATTTCGCAGGGACACCCTGCTTTTTGGAACTGTTGGACAGTATTTAAGGACATCATCCATCTCCTGAGTACATGGATGTCGTAGTCACATGTGGCCCAGTGACTGCTTAGAAATGTCTGTGCATTTTGTTGACTACTTCCTTTTGGAAGGAGAAAAATGTATAGCATCCTTTCTGTTTATTGCATTAATTTTGCATCCTGATGTGATGGAATTACATTTAGAATATGACATATGGAGATAAGAATTTTGAAAAGGAAAAATTTTAAAATTGTTATACAAGGAGTGTTTCATTGTTGTGTTTTACTTTTGAAAAGTAAAGTAACTTTAAATATTTATTGCATATATGGTTTATTGAAGGGACCCGGGGTATAATATGCATTACCATATCTCAGCTCAAAATTTAAGTACAAGTCTTCTTTGCTCAAATTGGATTTCTCTATTAACCAAATTAGTCTGAGTGTATGTGTGTGTGTGTATATATATATAATATCTATTTATAATATCTGCTTTGCATCATTTTTTTAGAAACACTTCAGAATGTTCTTAACTTGGTCAATATTACATTGAAATTTAATAAATTAACTCTGTAGATCTTATATGAGGCACAAGTTAAAAGAACAAGTTCTAGGAAAAAGTATATTCCTAATTAATAATAGTTGAAAGTTTAATAAAGGGATGTGTTAAATGGAACCCCCAGTCAAGCCCAAGCTATTAAATGGATAACCTTTGAATATGCCAGAATTAGCCAAATTATCTGTAGTTACACAAGCTTCACTAGCAAGAGAAAGAATAATAATGGTATGTATCAATCAATTTAATGACAGCTTGATTTTCCAAAAGTATCCGTAAGGAATTGGTCCAACATATTTGGGAAAATAATGTAGCCAAGTTATATCCAGTATATTAAGCACTTAAGTTTGTGTGTTGCTTTCAGATAATTTGGCAGGGCACACAGCTACATTAGCAAAAAGCCAAAATATTAATGAAAGTATTAACCTTGTCAGATTACAAAATGGGCTGAAATTTATCATATGTGCCATAATATTGGGCTTTTCTTTTAGATCAGAATATTTTTAAAGGGGAAAAGACAAATTTAAAAGAAAGTGCCTTGATTCACCAGTTTTTCAGCTCAGGTTTTTTTTTTAACTCCTATGATTGCCCAACTCTGTGACCACCAAGAGGGCAGGTGCACACCCCAAGAATGAATGCTGTTCGTGAGTTTTACCAGATGTTGTGCTGTCTACCATCCACCATGGTACCCAAATCGAATGAAAGTGGAAATACTTGAGTTCTTCTATTTGAATAATTGACAATGACCAAAATCTTCATTTAGTCTAAATTCACACAGGTTATTTAACATTTGCCAAAAAAAGAGAAAATGTTTGTTTTTGTGTAACATTTGACATTTATTTCCTGTATTATTTTCAAACCACCTATTACAAGTCAGTCATCCCTCTACATTGGAGTCTAAAATAAAGATCACAATTTACATTTGGTTGTTAAATGAGGCTGGGGCATGGAAGAGAATTACTATATTTGAGTCTCCTTTTTTTGTTCATGGATTCTGTATCTTTCCAAAAGAACGAGCTCTGTGTGCTTTGGGGTTTAGCATAATCTTATTACAGAATATAGGAGAAGGAGAGAAGATGCTTGCAAAAGTCTGTTTGGTTTACCCCAAGAAGGCCCTGAGACAAGGATCTAGGTATAGTCAATTAGTTGGGAAGTGGTTCCAAGTAGCAGAGACGGGGAATGGGACAAGGGCGGTAGGTCACCTAATGAAAGGGGACACTGGTGACAGCAGGAGCTCAAACCTTCCTGGGACCCTCTGAGGGGTGTGTATAGCATGCTCTGATTTCCTACTGAGGGATATTGGTGCAGAAGCTGTTATATTTACCCATCAACTACCTCCTCATTAGTTGAGCCACAGGAAACTGTACACTCAGAAACCAGACAACCAGCAGTGATCTCCAAGCAAGGCAGATGGGAATATGAGGAGAATGGTGACAACCTCAGCTACAAAAGCATTGCTGGAAACTAGTGTAAGCATTGGGGAAAGTCTACTGATTGTTTTAAATTCAATGGAAGACTGCATTAATCCATACACACACATCGATTTTTATCATAAGGTCATAATGCAAAGCTATGTAAACTGAGCAATTGTGGCCTGGTACATTTCACTTTGCTCAGTCCTTGACTCACCACCCATCAGAAAGAGAACAATGTGAGTTTTAATCTAATTATGCCAGTCATCAAACATCTCTGTAGACACACATCCCATTAGGATTTATTAGTAGATGGCCTAGATCTAGACTCAAAATTGTTGATATTCTGCATGTCAACATTCCTTATCACTATTTTAGAATTTAACGCAATTTATTTCCAACTGCCACTTCCTATGATTATAAAGCACTGTCAAGCCAGTCTATACCATGAATGGTACCCACAATTATCAGAAGCTTTGGAATTATAATTTTCTTAAAATGCCCTAGACAAAATGAATAGTTGGTCATTCACTCATTCATTCACTGAAAAATAGCTGCAAAATAAATGCTGCTTGTCTGGCACTCTTCCAGGAACTGAGACAATAGCAACAGAAAAGACCCACCTTGTGCGTCTCTTCACACTGCTAGTCTCTGTGAGTCTGAGGAACCACATTAGAAGATATGTCTCTAATGTTCACAACAAAACCTAGTTCTATTTCCCTCATCCTTAAAAAATTGTGAAAAATATGTGGATTGTCTGTCCTTTCCTCCAGAGAAAGAAATATCTACAAAGTTCATTTTTCTGATATTGGTATAGTTGTACCAGCTTTCTTTACATCATAATTTTTATTATCTAACTTTTTCTGGTATACCTTCTTAGTTCCCATATTTCTATACTCTTATATTTGCGATGTGTTTCCTGTAAGTACTTCTAGAGTAACAGTTTATCTTTTAAAAAATCCTATCTAACAGCATTTGCCAATTAATTGGAGTATTTAGTCCATTAATATTTGCAGTAGGCTACTAGCTGCCATTTTATGAGTAGTTTTCTAATTGTCCTACCTGTTTTAATTTTTCTTTGTCTTTTCTTTATTAATTTATTTTGAATTAATGAAGACCTTATTTCCCATTTTTATTCTGTTAGCTTGTTAATCACGCATTCTTTTTGTAGCTATGGTGGAATTGCATTCATTCCTGATTTATTGTCTTTTAACATAAATTGCTATCTTTGACACTTTGCCCACAATTCTAGGACCTCAGAGCACTTTAACTCCATTGACTCCCACCTTACCTTTTGTGGTAATGTCATTGTACATTTCATTTAGGTTATATTTTAGATTACTCAAGACATTATTTTGTTGAAAAAATGTTAATTTATACTTTCCTATGTGTATACATGGACATTTCATTCGTTAAAAACTTTTGTCTTCTCCGTTTTACATCTTCATTCAAACAGAAACATCAAGGGACATGTAACAAAAAGTAGCAAAAGGATTATTAAACAAAAATTATTTTATGAACGTCTTAAGTACCAAAGAAATTGTTTGACATGCCAATATTAGCACCTGTGACAAGAGTTAGCATCCCTGACCTCCACCTCACTGCCTCTTTAAACTTCTATTGCAAGAAGGTTGATAATACTACTAATTAGATTGGCTTTTGTTTGGGTCAAGTTGGCTCCCACAAGTAGAGCTCTCCCGGGAGCATGTGGCACATAGCAAGTGCTCCTCAGCTTTCGTTGCCCTTCTGTTTTCCCAGAGTGCCAGGCACATCCAGCTTCTTCCAAACACCAGCCAGTCCTCCTCTCATCTGGCAGGAAGTGCACTGTGTGCTGAAGCCTTGCTGGATTGTGAATGATAGGATGTCAGGGACCCTGTCTCATTCTTCGTTTTACCATTAGTGCTTATCAAAAAGCATGGCATTTACTAGCCAAAGATGGATGTTTTCTGAAAAGGTGAATAAATGAATGCCTGACTGGACAGGCAAACGATCAGCACTGAGTTATGCCACTGCATGAAGAAATATCCCTACCATGTACTGAGGTCCCCCCGTGGGCATACTCTGGCTCTCCTACTGATGTTGCACTTGTCTTTCCCTGGAGCAGCTAGGGGAGTACTGGGGTGAGGGTCATCCCGTCTTCATCAAGATGTGCTCCTGGCCTAACCATGGCTCTCTCAGTAGAAGTTCTCCAACAGCCACTAAAGTGATGTGCACTAGGGTGAACTTAAGGAATGGGCATCCGAACCTGTGGGCCTGGGTGCAATTCCTAGCTTCCCCTCTACTCTTATTCTCTCACCAGTTTGTCAAAAGAAGAGAAAAAAAAAGAGAGAGAGATAATGTGGTAGATGGATAAAGTGTTTCTTTGAACAAGTATTTGTTAATCAACACCAAATACCAGTTGCTAAACTTCATAATAACTAAATAATATGGTATTTTCTACAAAAGATTAAAATTTAAAATACTCTAGGATGATTGGAAGTTTCCAGAGGTGCCCTGATGTTATACTTTTTCTGAAAAAAAAAATCTGTATTTTTCTTGAAGAAATTGGAAAATGCCACTTTAGTTAAATTACATCTATATTCAAATGAATAGAATATTTTATGCCAATATTTATTGTTCATTGGATTTACCAAATTTAGAGTCCAAAAATACATTAAAAAGTTCATGTATTATAATTTCTTTGTGTTTCACTTGCAACTTCTTATAGATGACATTTTACAAAAACTAACATTTTCTTACTCCACTTTTATAATAGTTCAGAATTAATAAAGGGAATTGGGTGTTCATCCTAGAAGAAATGAAGTCCTTGAAGATGTCTGACTATCTTATTCAGGAAGTGTGGAATATCAGTTGGCTTTCTAAAGTGCAGTAAAGCTAACTTTATCTCTGAAATGAGCAAGCAGGTGAAAATGAGTGCTTTTTATCTTTGACTGACCTCTGGTTTCTGGAATTTTATTATTTCTGCTTCACTACTTTAAAATCAAAATAGATACATAATATCCTTGGGGAAATAGCTTTGCCTTCTTTTATGCTTTATGCTGAAGAACATGTATATAGAACTCAATAAATCGTACAATAACACAGTCTGACCTTAGAAAATCTCATTCTTTATTTCGATATATATTTCTGGAATCTGTGTTTTAACTCGTCAGAAAGAGTGTCCGAACTGGCCCCACTTCAAATCAGTGATAACTGAGTAGCATTCCGGTGTTGCCTTGATTGTTTGAGAGATCTCTGTTCTTCCTTCCCGGTTGTGTCTCAGGAGCGGCTTCTTCTCTCCCTGCTGCCAGCCCACATAGCCATGGAGATGAAAGCAGAGATCATCCAGAGGCTGCAAGGCCCCAAAGCTGGCCAGATGGAGAACACCAACAACTTCCACAATCTGTACGTCAAGCGACACACCAACGTGAGGTACGCTGCCCGGTTCATGCTCCCCAGCGAGTCTGGGAGGCCTTTTGCCCGACTGGGGACATTTCTTACTGGGATCCCCCATCTCACATCATACTCTCTCCTTTGCAACTGCAAATTTTCTACAAGTAGAATGATTACCACTATTCCATCATTGCATTCACCTTCTGTTACCTCTCAGCCTTCATGTGATGTTGAGAAATAGGATCCTCTTTCTTTATTGGGTTGAGTTGTCCTTCATAGGCCTGCCTTTTATAGCTGACCATCATGGCAGAAAAAAGAGCAGTGGATGGTGGGATTCTTATTCTGGAAACCCCATAGACACATTGCAGTCAGATTGGAGGGAGGGTCTTTGGGCTGTCTAGGGTCAACGACTGATTTCTCCAAATGGGCTTTGCAGGAGCAGGACCTCTATAAAAGCAACACATTCCAGGGAAGCTGGCAGTTCTGCTGTCTGTCAGGAAGGATGGGTGTCTGGGGTCTGGATAACAAGTGACCAAAGTCACAGGTGACTGATATATGCCTAAGTTAATTTATAGTGAAAGTTACTGTTTTGCTGAGACTATAATAGTCATATCTATTTCCCAGGGAGCCAAATTCCGGGAATCACAGAACCTGGAAGACAAACATGTTTCTCTCATTGTAGCCAGGGAGAACTGTATAGGGCCTCTGTCTCCCCTGAGCTCTAGAGAGGAACTGTGATGTGAGGGGCCCTCACCTCAGGCTGGAGAGGTGTTCCCTCCTGTTCCCCCACTGCCCTTGTCTCCCACACACGACAGAGCAAGGCCCCTCCAGATCACCAGTGACTTCCATGTATCAACCATTCATGGTACCACTTACCCAAAGAAGTGTTTCTTCTTTTTGATTGTTCTTTCATCCATTCTGTATATTGACATGGTGCTTTCTATTCTAGCTGAGTTGTTTCCATAAGTGATTTGTGCATGTACCTGACCTCATTTGTTATGTTTTGGTGGTTTTAATTTAGTTCTTCGAGAGGGTGCTTGCTCACAGTTCAATAACAACAACTACCACACCAAATAAATGTGTGAGTATCTATTAGAACTGGTATCCAGCCTGTTTGCCCCCAAGTCTAGACTCTCCATGACAAGCTGCTGCCTCCTAGTCCAGCAGCTTCAGGTCAAGGCTTTTTGAAGCTCATTAATAAGAAACAAATTTAACTTCAACTTAAATACATTGCCAGGACAAGTCTCATTTGATATCAGATTTTAGAAAAGGCGTATAAAGCTAGTGATGTATGTAGCCCAAGTATACACAGGTGTCAGTGTGCAATAAGAAAGTCACATCAGAAAGGAGATAACAGAAAAACAGTTGCATAACCAGCAGGAAGTAAGGAAGCACCACTGGATACATGATAGAAAAAACCTAAATATATTTAAAGAAAGTTCACACGTATTAAGGAATACAATTATTTAAAACACTGGCCTGCCTTCAGGCTTGTAAGTGTTTTGCTTATAAAATTAAAGAAGAAACACTCACAGTATCTAACTAGGTGTAACATAATAGTAATTTCTCTTTCTAGACCTAACTGTCTGAAATTCAGCAATACCCCTCCCATCTCAGGAAATATTTTTAAGTCACCTATTGACCACTCAACTGTGCTTGGCCCTGTTGGCCTCGCCCTCAAGCTCAAAGAATTCTCCCCTTCCTCAGTCTCATGACATTGCATTCCCTTTGCTTTCTTCCAACAGTCTCCTCTGTTGTTTTCTTTTCCCTAGGTCTAGCCTCTCCTGCAAACACAAGTGTTTTCAGGGCTCTCTTCAAGCTCCTCTCTGTTCTCTTAAGGACTTTAATTCCCATCTACATGAAGTGCAGACATAGACGTCAACTATAGCTTTTCATACTCATCTTCCTAGTAGTTATCTAGGATACCAGAGAAACACAATAGTTGAATTGGCCATCTTCCCCTACAAGCATGTTTCGATTTGTACACATCTAGGTTTCTGAACTCCATTCTTCAGGTCTTCATTTTTGATATTTCCTTCTCCTAGACAATCCCTTCCTCCCCATAGCATCTAATTAGTGCCAAGGTCTGGTTCATTCTCCCTCCTATCTCCCATGTCTGGTCACTTCTCTCTATTTACCCCCATTGTAGACCTGCCACGAGGTTCCCCAGGATCCTCGGGATATGCTTCTAACTGACCTGCCTGCTTCCAGGTCGCTATTGCGAGAGTGATCTTTCTAAAGTGGTGATAGGCCAGAGTCTAGGTTGAGTTTCCTTATTTATGGTCCCATGGTGCCCTGTGCTTCCTCTGCACATAACCCTTTGCACATGGCATCACAGTTGCCTGCTTACTGTTTGAATCCCTCTGCTGCCAAATAACCTCTGAACCAGCTTAAGGTATCTCCAGGCAGCCTATCTTGGAAATCCTTTGCCCCTTACAAGCTTGTACCACAGGAAGCACTGTGGATGTTGAGAATAAGAAGGAAATACAGTCACCTGCCCATCCATACACTCTACCTCCAATACTGCTTTGGATCAGGGACTCTTTCTCCAAGTAAACAGAGTTAACTCTTCCTCTTTTTCGAGGAGGAGTTCCTGTGGGCTCTGCCTCTACAAGAGAGAAATAGGGATGATTTTAGGGCATCATCTAAACACAGCAAGGAGTGCAGCTGCCCCAACAGCCCTCAAGTGCCTAGACCCATTAGAGGTCTTCTGAGGCTCCTGTCCCGAGCAGAGAAACAAGTCTTTCCCCCAAGTTGCATCCAAAAGGCGCAAGAAACAGAGTCCTACACTGATATGTCTGGGACCTAGCTGACTAAGGCCGTGTTATGTATTTTTTTTTTAATTGTGGTAAACACACTGAACATAACATTTATAATTTTTACCACTTTAAGTGTATGGGTCTGTTGGATCACACATAATATTGCTCTGCAGCTGTCAATACCATCCAACTCCAGAACGTTTCCTTCATCCCAGACTGAAGCTCTGTACCCAATCAACAGCAATTCCGCACCTCGCCCACCCCTGATTCCTGGCCACCCCTGTTCTACTTTGGGCCACCCCTGCTCTACTTCTGGCTACCCCTGCTCTACTTCTGTCTGACTACTCTCAGTACCTCATATCTGTAGAGTCCTATAGTATGTGTCCTTTTGTGCCTGGCTTATTTCACTTAGCATAGTGTTTTCAAGAGTAGCAGCATGTACCAGAATTGTATCTCCTTTAAAGGCTGACTCATGTTCCATTGTATGTATCTACCACCTTCTGTTCGTCCATCCATCTGTTGATGGACATTTGACTTGTTTCTATCTTTGGGCTGATGTGAATACCGCAGCTGTGAACATCCTTGTGCAAATATCTGTTCAAGTCTCTGATTTCGGTTCTTTTGGATACGTACCCACAAGTGGAAAAGCTAAATCATATGGTGTTCTGTTTAATTGTTTGAGGACCCACTATACTGTTTTTGTGGCTGTATCATTTTACCTTCCCATTAGCAATGCACAAGGGTACCAATTTCTCCACATTCTCATCAACACCTATTATTTTCTTTCTTTTTTTTTGTAATAGCCATCCTAATGGATGTGAAATGGTACTTAGTTTGTTTTATTGTACATATTAAGTCATACCATATTCATTATCTGAAACTAATCCCAAACCACCAGCAAGAATTTGGGCTTCTTCATAAGGCCTTTATACAAATCAGAAACATGTTATTATGTGGGAAATGTTGTAATGCACACACTAGTGTTGTGTTTCCCTGTTTTAAACACATAAATAGCTCTAAGGAATCTCAACCTTGTCTCCACGGGTGTGTATATCCGTGAAGGAAAGCTACCCTGTCATTTTCTGAGTGACTGCTGGACTCCTCACCGCCTAACCTACCTGTACTCTTCACTCTCACAGCACTCTCTTGGTTTCCTCTGTAGCACTTTTTATAATTTGTAGCTGTACATTTGTTTGTGTCTTTATTTGTTTAATATATCATCCCAGCTAAATTCTGGGTTTTAGGAAGGTATACCCGTGTCTGCTTCATCCTGGCAGGTAGTAAGTACTCTAAATTAGTTGTGGAGTTATCTTTTTTTTTAAGATTATTATCTCTTTTTTTTTTGAATCAGTATAAACAGACTTTGGTTTCTGTTATTTTGCTGCTTCACTCCCCATCTTGACTACCAAAATTTAACACCAAAAAGAAACTTTTTTTAATGCACAAATTTAATAAAATGTTTATGTATTCCCTCTTTGGGAAAATGACATCTTTCTTATGAAAATAGAAAGTGTAAAAAAAAAACCAAAAACCAACCAACTGCACACTTTTAATGAAAAAAATCATCATTACTTTCTTAACCGACATCCACCGGAAAACCCTGTCTCCCACTTCCTGTGTTCCCACAGCATCTTGTACGCTGACATTGTTGGCTTCACCCGGCTGGCGAGCGACTGCTCCCCAGGAGAGTTAGTCCACATGCTCAACGAGCTCTTCGGAAAGTTTGATCAAATTGCAAAGGTGAGTATACAGATTCCCCTCCACTTTGATGCTATGCAAAAGGCTGGCTTGCTTTCTCTCCAGCTCACCAGTACTTCACTTTTTTGTATAAGCATCCTGTAGGAGTTTGTTTGTAAAATTTGTTGGATTTATTTGCCATTGAGCCTTGAAGAATCTCAAACCTTATCAGGGATGAAAGATGCCATGGCATATAATTATCACGTTTTCCTCTATTTTTAAAACTTCCGCTTATGTATAATTCAGCACACGTATAATAAATACATTCAAGGCAATGAGATTCGATTTGCAATTCCCTCTGCATAGTGCTATTCTAAGGTGCTCTTTCAGGCATTTCCATGTAAAGGAGTTGGTAAGATCATTTCCACTCCTCTGGTTGCAACCATCCCAGACTCCTATGGTTAAGCAGGACTCTGAAAGAGCTCCTGAAATAGGAGGCAGAGCTTCTGTGCAAAGCTCTTCCCTTACTATGGTCTCACTTTTATCCTTTGGTTTTTGTGCCACTTAAGCAGAAATGTAAGTTGTATTCACCATTCGTATGCTCATTTTGGGGAAATTTCACAGATAGGAAGGGATGCCAAGTCTAAAACTACCAGACCTCACTTTTTAGAACTTCCACAGTTGCTGGTGGGAACATTAATGAGAAGTTTCCTTCTTGCCAGCCCTTTACTTCTCACTGCACATTTCTGGTCAGCCTAATTCTGTCTTTGAATTGTTCCCAACAAAAAAGATTTCATTATGCTTATCAATATCAGTTATTTATCTGTGGAAGGGTTTGTCCTAAATTTAGTTCACTCTGTGATTTAGTTCACTTTTGAACAATACAGAACATCCCAACCAAGCCTCTTAAGAAGAAATCTGGCTTGCAGATGTTAGCATAGTCATTTTGGGGCCAAACTTCCCAAGTCTGCTGCCTTCTGCTGTTCAACTGACCACAATGCTCTCACTGGGGGTTTTAGAAAATCAGTAAGAGGACAACTCTGCCTCTTTCCTTTACCAAACCAAAGCAAAGGGTTAAGTTTTATGGGTGCACATTTATAGAAGAGAAAAAAGGTTGCAGCCTAAATATTAGCTTGGAGATATGAATTAACAAAAGATCATTTTGTTGGATTACTCACTCATGCTAAAAAGAAACATTTTCATCTTTGCTTGGGCAGCATAACTCCAGTGTTCACACAACATCCTCTTCTCTATGTGCATGTCTCAGTGTCCATATTTCCCTTTTGTTATAGGGGCAACATTCATAAGGACTAAGGGCCCACCTTACTCCAGTTTGACCTCATCTTAACTGATTACATCTGCAATGATCTTATTGCCAAGTAAGGTCACATTCACAGCTATCAGGACTGACTTCAACATATGGGTTTGGGAGGACACAATTTGTTATCCATATAGAGGTACTCAGTGTGACTTCCTCTAACCATTGGGACAAAGAAATGTCCAGACAATATCCAAGTCCAGGGTAGGCTGACTGAACCATCCATTGTTGGTCAGAGGGAGAGCATGCTTTGGACGTGAGTTAATGACTCATAGTTCAATAACACAGAGTATTGTCAGCAAACGGCCCAGTGCACTGAGTGAATACCATGTAAAGCATTTAACTTTATGCTGAGCAACTTGAAATCTTTGCCGTTCACTGCTACTGACTCTCGAGTTTTCTAGACTCAGAATATGTATTTAGGAAGGATGGAAAGGAAGCCTGATTAATAGTTTGCCTTTTTCGTATTTATGATATTGTTATCAGGAATTACCAAGCACATCATCTATAGTGCTCTAGATAAGTGTGAATGCTAATCTATAAACTCGTGTGCTATTAGACAGGAAAAGAAATATGTCAAATCTTCAGCAAATCCAACACATGCTTAAGGAAAAAAAGATGTGTTCATTTTATTATTTCAAATTTGTTCAGTTTATACATAATCCTGTATTCATGTTAGAGGAAAAATATATGTGTTTGGCACATTTTTGTTTTTGTTTTATTTCACTTGAAGGGTCTATAAGCTGGTTGAAAAGGTTAAAAAACAGATGTAGGATTGACGAGAGTGAATGCAGTTAGTTAATCTCCATATTATAATATGACTATAAAACCCAGCCAAGAAAAATAATGAGTTAGTCAAAATTTAGCCTAAGATGAGAATGAAGTTTTAAATTACTTGGCAATGCTGAATATTGGCTTATTTGGTTGTGGAGATGTTTATCAGAAGCTACACACCTGCAGGTAAGAATCTGCTTCAGTTTTGTAATCCATGTAGAAAACCGTAAGCACAGGAGGAAACAATGTAAGATGATTCTAATTCAAGTTGAGTTCAGGTCATTTCTACTCTGAAAGATTCATTTCACAATCAGTGTTTGAGGATATTCGGACTTAAGAGACTGATCCTAATGTCATCCTCCCCTGCTTGTATTATGTGTAAATCATTCCAGAACATTATCTGCATTTTCCCATGACATCTCCTTTCTCCAATTAGACCTGCTTTTGAAATGGCCATGTGGGGGAGGGTAGCTTATTTTGTTTGGGTAGTGAAGCCCAACTCATTCTTATTTCCCTTGCCCCCAAGTCCTATTCCCTGGAACAGTGTCAGCAGAATTAGCACTGGTGATATGCAGTAAATCTGTATCGTTATGTAAGCACTTAATGTAACTGAAATCCTGTGACTTCTTCTTCCAGGAGAATGAATGCATGAGAATTAAAATTTTAGGAGACTGCTACTACTGTGTGTCTGGACTGCCAATCTCTCTCCCTAACCATGCCAAGAATTGCGTGAAAATGGGACTGGATATGTGTGAAGCCATCAAGTAAGTATGCTGCTTAGTAAGCATTTTAAGTTTTGTTTTGTTTTGTTTTGTTTTAACTACTTAAAAGTTTTGAGTTGTAATTCTCACCTCAGTTATTTGCATTTTTTCATCGACTGGCCCAAATACATAGTTGTACTTTCAAATGTAAATGTGTGGAGACCCATTTACTGTCATGTACATAACTCGATGAAAAGTAAGACCTCTCAATTTTTCAAGTTATCTTAGATTTCAAAAAAACTGAGTTGGAAATCTATGGGAAGGGACAGTTGTATGTATTTCAAAGATGATAATTTTTAAAATGTGAATGTCTTCTTTGGACTTAAGAACAAAAAGTTTGCATTTGTGGCATCTTTTCTATTTCCAACAAACAATGCCAAGTCTAAAGTCACATACACACTTTGTAAGGGGAAAAATAGTTTTTACCAGTAGGTGGCAATTAATATAAAAATTCAATCCAGGATTAATTCATCTAGTCAAAAATGCTCAGCTCTTTGAATTTAATTTCAATTAATATTTGTAATATATTTTGTCTGCACTGTATCTATGGTTTTTTTTAGATACAATACTAGAGAAGATTTGCTCCATAGAATAATGTTATCATTAACGCTGACAAGTGCAGTGTAAAGTATAAGGTCAAAGGATAATTTTCTACGAAGTAGGAGTCAGAGACCAGGAGGTCAAGGATGTAGTGAGCTGTGATAATGCCACTGCCCTCCAGCCTGGACAACAGAGTGAGACCCCAACACACACACACAAAAGTAATTTTTATTCCCGGTACCATAATTTTATCATCGCCTTTAGTAATGCTCTTCCTAGAAGCCAGATTATTCTTATAAATGATAAAAAAAACTTTTGTTTGCTGATTGCATGATTGACAGGTTTTACTTTATTTTAGTTAACTGGTTTTACCTTCTCCTCTACGTATTTTCAAAATCTAAACGGCGTTGGAATTCTTTCTGTGCTTAATGTTCTAATTCCTGTCTCAGGGTTAGAGGAAATAGGACTTTCAGTGGAGAAGGCAATTAGTCCTGTGGCCCCTGTGCTTGCCCACCAGGTGTGGAAGTCATGTGCTGAGGTGACTAAAGGGTTATAAGTGGCTTTGTCAGTGCTGCCTGGGGAAGAGGATGTCCATCCTGCCCCAGCCTCAGCTGATGAGATGGAGAGACCTGTATGTTCCACATTTACTAGCTCTGTAGCCAGTCACTGCAGACCCCAGAGGGATCAGAAATGGGACAGAGGGAGTACGGTGAAATGGATGAGAGGCATAAGGTGGGAAGAAGAGTCAGGGTGACTCAGTTTCCCTGCACCAAATGCATTGTGTGGATAATATTCTATATACTTCTTACCATAAGTCAGTCAGTTTTCTTCTCTGACACACACACACACACACACACACACACACACACACACAAATGCTTAACTTTTTTTTTTTTCCAAAAGTAACTACCATGACTTTATGGGTCTAGATGTACGTGAATCCAATCAATGGAACTAATAGGTTTTCTCAAATTTATAACCTGCCCCTGGAGGCAACTTTAGTTTTAGTTTCAAACAAGAGATGAAATGTATTCTATTGGAGGAAAGCATTTTTTCTTGATTTCCATTTTAAATAGACATGGAAACGATTTTTTATGAAGGGTAAAATTATGTGCATCAATAACCAATTGAATTCAACAACCCACCCTTTTGCTGAAGCTTAATATCTGCTTTTGAATCACCTGGGTTGCAGTTCTGTTAGGTTTAAGTTATTTCAATGTGCTAAACATCTTTCAGGAGAAAGAATCCTTAGGTTACATGCACTGACATGTTACCAGTTCATCAGAAATACCTTCTTTTTCTTTCACATTTTTAAAAACTGTGGTAAAAATATGTATACCACCAGTATCACCCTTTGATCCATTTTCATGTGGGTAGTTTAGTAATGTTAAGTACGTTCAGAATGCTGCACAGCCATCTCCACTAACTACTTCCAATACCTTCTCACCACCCCAAACAGAAACTGTGTATTCATGACCCCTTTCCCAGCCCCTGGTCATCTCTATTCTACTTTCTGTCTCTATGAATGTGCCTATTCTAAATATTTCTTATAAATGGAATCATCCAATATTTGTCCTTTGTGTTTGGCTTCTTTCACTAAGCCTAACGCGTTCGAGGTCCATTCATGTTGTGGCATATGTCAGTACCTCATTCCATTCTATGCATAGGCCACATTTTATTTATCCTTTCATCATTGATGTGTCAGTAATAGCCTACATGTCCAGAGTCTTGGTTAATCTTGCCTAGTCTTCAAATAAGGCAATGCCTGTGTGTCATAGTGACCTGTCACTCACTAATCACAAGATTCCATACTCTTCCTCTATTATATATCACCTATTTATCTTGTGTGTGGTTGATAAGGTGGTTGATAAATAGGCTGATTTGTGATACCCCCAGGAAAGGCAATGACAGAGAGGACACTTCAACGAGTTCCACAAATTCTTCATCCATTCCCTTTCTCACGTGCAAGGGCAAGCACTTGCCTTCCTATTTGTTGAGCCATGAGGTGGGTGAGTTCTGTATGGGAATTTTAAGGTGTTAAGCTGGTGAGGGGCAAGAGCACAAGTGGTACTTGGGTTTTTGCCAGATCATTTCTGGTTTCACCTGAACCAGCAATATGGCTCCAGGAATGTCTGCCTCTATTTTCCCCTCTGTGTCTGTACCTCCACACCTCACCTCATGCCCTGTTAGCAGAGACGCTGCTGCAAGAATTGCTTCAGCTACAGTTTTGGAATATTCCCAATGGTTACAATTTTTTTTCCTGTCATGAAAATGCAAATTGTTTTTAATAAAGGAAGTAATATTCAAGACCTTGATTTTCTAAGTGATTAAGGTTTCTCTTAAATTAGAATGTTTGCCTGCTGCTGTTGCAAACTTGAAGCAATTATTTAAACATCTTTCTATAGATCACACTAATTGCATCTGCACGCATCAACACATTTGGCCAAAGAATTTATGTGACCCTGAAATAATACATTTTTTTAAAAAAAGACAAATCAGTTACTTGGGAGGCTGAGGCAAGAGGATTACTTGAGCCCATTCCAGGTTACAATGAACTAGGATGTACCACTGCCCTCTAGTCTGGGCAGCAGAGCTAGATTCCATCTTTAAAATAATAATAAATAGTAAATTAAAAAATACAAAGAATCCAGAGATTATTTGTAATGTTTAAATGAGTCAGCCCATCAGGGTGCCAAATGACCAACCTAAGGCTCCTTTCTCCTCCTTTTTAATCCCTCCTTGGCTCTCTGCTAATTTGTTTTACTAAACAGAAATCTATGTGGTAGGAACAATCTTCTCTTAACAACATAAAGTTTAATGAGCAATTATGAGTTCTGTAACAAAGTTGTTAGGATCATTATCTCTCAGAGAAACAGTAAATTCTTCAAAAGTGACCTTGGTTGACAAATAAACTTGCATGAAGTATCCTGTGGGAACAGATCCTGAGTCCATTGATGGGCAAACAAACACTTGGACAAGTTTTGTGTCCTCAAAGGCTAACTCTGCTGAGTGCAAAGATACACACAGACAGGGGGTGGTCACTGCCCTCTGAGCAGCTGAAGAACAGAGGCAGGGGCTGCCTAGACCAGCCTAGATGAGAGAGCCCAGAAAGACTTCCTGGATGAGGCAATGCCTGAACCACTACTGGAAGAACAATGCCAACTGGCCAGGCAATGCTTGCACATGGCAGGGAAGGGAGCTTGGGGGTCTGGGTAGAAGGGAAAGGATCCATCATAAGCCACAGGGGTGAGAATGCCCTGTTGCTGGCACAGCCACAGTCCTCAGTACTCTGGTTTCTCTTGCAGGACAGGAATGGACAGTTTGGACAACCTGCACACTGCCAGATGGGTGCATGTCTTTTTTGCAAGAACAATAAAGGAAGGAGCTGAGGGAGGGAAGGAAGGAGGGAAGAGAAAGGAAAAATGAAGGAAGGGTGGAGAATGGGAGGGAAAGAAAGAGAAGGGAAAGGGAGGAGGGGAGGGGAAGGGAAGGGAAGCAAGGGGAAGGGAGGGAAGGGAAAGAAAAGAAAGAGAGAAAGGAGAGGCGAGGAAAAGAAATGAATAAAAGGGGAGAGAAGGAAAGGGAAGGGAAGAGGAAGGGAGAGGAGAGGAGACAAGGGAAAAGAAGGAAGGGGAGAAGGAAAAGGAAAGGAATGGGAAAAGAGAAGGGAAAGGAGAAGGAAAGGAAAGGAAAAGGAAGGGAAGGGGAGGGGAAAGGAGGGAAGAGAAGGGAAAAGGAAGGAAAGGGTAGGGAAGGAGAGAAGGAAGGGGAAAGGAGGGAATGGAAGAGGGGGAACGGAAGGGGAGGGAAGGAGGAAAAGGAAGGAAACTGAAGGAAAGGGAAGGAGAAAAGGGTGGGAAAGTAGAGGGAAGGGGTGGGGAGGGGAGGGGAGGGAACAGAAGGGAACAGAAGGGAAGGAAAACCACTTTTATGTTCTTTTTTCCAGATGCCACTTGTTTTTACATTGTGCATCCATTTCTTTATCATGTTGATCCTGCTAGTACAGTATCATTTTATCGCTTAAGCCTGCAGACATGTCTGTGCCATGTGAATGTTAACAATTCACTTCTCTACAGCTCCCCCCTGCAGGCCTCTCCTCTTCAGTTTGCTGCAGTCAGCATCATTGCTTCCCTCCACGTGTCCTCGTGGGGTAAATCTCTCCATGTAACCAGGCACATCTTCCTGTACCCTTATTTTGCAATAATCACTTAATTGGTGCATGTATTTTTCTGTTAGAAATAAATAAGCATCGCCAAGCCTTGCCATTTTTCTCTGTTGGTGGGGTTGGCTGTAGAGTCCTCAAGTATTTCTGAATGATTTTTAAATTAGTTTCTTTTCATGGCACCTTATGCATTATTAAAGCTTTTTAGAAGTATTTTTTTCTCATTTTGTTAAAGAATGTGCAAAAGCTTTAGTCTCCTTATTATTTTTCTAAAAATTCTTATTCAGCCTAAAGTCATGATTAAGCTCACAAATGAGCTGCATTGTTCTCTTATTAGCAGAAGATATTCTTTGAGGATGTGCATTGTACTAAGCACTAAAATTGCAAATGGCATCTAGGACTGTTTCTGACATGACAGGGCAATCACATGATTTGAGTATGAAAACACAGGGCATTGCCAACACATGGTAGGTAGGTGCTTGATATATATTCATTGCAAAAGTAAAAACTACAGCCAACATGCTTTGTCATCACCATGGTCTGGCCTGATCTGGCTTTAATAGCGAGGACATTGGAGCTTTGGGGCTAATGGTCAAAAGAAAAGCCCTTTCTCTTGGCTCAGAGCAGCAATCTTCTGCCACAGGAGGGATTGGCGGATGCGTCTCTGATAGTCTGAGAAATTCTGAAAGTAATATCATGCCAAGAAACTGACCAAGAGTTAAAGAAAGAAGAGGATGTTACCGGGTCATAATCTCACTTCCCTTCCCTCTAGGAAAGTAAGAGATGCTACTGGGGTTGACATCAACATGCGCGTGGGCGTGCATTCTGGGAACGTCTTGTGTGGTGTGATTGGTCTGCAGAAGTGGCAGTACGACGTGTGGTCACATGACGTTACCTTGGCCAACCACATGGAAGCTGGAGGGGTTCCTGGGTAAGGCCCAACACTGGATTTTTCTTTTCAAGCTGGCAGCATGGTTGAATCAACAGGCTAATAACTGCCCGCTCCACTTTTGGTGATTCTGTTGCCTCTGTTGGGATCATGGCACTCATAACCAGTGGCTTCTTACGTTCATTGGTAAATGTGAACTCCAAGTCCCTATCCCACCACCCCATCACTCACAGTCAAGGACTATGGATATACCAAATTATTAGTTTTTACTTGTTTCCACATTTATGAATAGAGACCTGAGTTAAAGTTGTTTTACGGTACAGTTCAAATATGGCACCTCTCTAGAACTGTTGACCTCTGGGAAACCTTATATTAAGTGTGCAACTAAAGAATCCATCTCTGGGCAGGAAAATGTAGTTCAGACAAGATAATCCTGATTCAAAGGTTATAATTTGGAAAAGCATGAGATCAAGCATTGAGAAAGAAAATCCATACTTTTGCTCAGATCAACCTGCTTCCTAGAATGCCCTTCACATGTATTTCAAAAGATATCTTTACGGAAAATAATTTGACTTGCTCAAGTTTTATTTGCTGTGATTCACCACCCACCACACAGGTTTCTGTGAGTGCAGAGAAACTCCAAATAGCTCATGACCCATAGAGGCATCTTTCCAAAGCAGTGATCAATAGAATATAAACTTTAATTATAGTCAATTTTCCCAAGAACATGTAGACTTTCCCTTATTTGGAGGAGGAATTATTTCTGAAGTCACAAATAAATAGAAAATACTTCTTCATGTTTATCCTTTTCTATCTTGACTGTGGTCTTAAAATGGAATTTCAGACGTGTTCACATTTCTTCAGTCACCCTGGAGCACTTGAATGGAGCTTATAAAGTGGAGGAGGGAGATGGTGACATCAGGGACCCATATTTAAAACAGCACTTGGTGAAAACATACTTCGTAATCAATCCCAAGGTCAGTATCATTGTAAAGAGTCTGTGATTAGCCTATTATCTGTCATTATAGGGAAGGAAGAGCAAATTGTTGATATAGATAAGTGTTTTTAGTGAAGAATCAGTATAATTCTTTGGTAGGCTTCGCCTCAAAAGTGATGTTAAATGCATGTGGTAGTTTAATTATGGAAGCTGTTTTGTGATAACAAGTTTAAATACTTGTTAAATAAATAATTGAAATGCATTGCTTGTCTGTATAACGAGTGTATTGATACAGGCTTCTAATTTGGGCCATTATTTATGTTAGTCAATGTATATGACAATAGATCTGTTTCTGGGAGTCCCTCAGTGGTCACAACCTTGATATATATCAGGTAAGGTATTAAACAAAGAGAAGGATTTTGCTCAGGCCTTCAGGAGATAAAAATCTAATAAAATGAAATAGGATGGCCGAGCTCGCTGGCTCAGCCTGTAATCCCAGCACTTTGGGAGGCCGAGGTGAGTGGATTGTCTGAGCCTGCGTGTTGGAATCCAGCCTGGGCAACTTGGTGAGACTCGTCTCTACAATAAATAAAAAAGTAGCTGGGCATGGTAGTGTGCGCCTGTAGTTCCATCTACTTGAAAGGCTGAGGTGGAAAGACCAGCACCCAGCAGATCATTGCTGGGGTGGCCGTGAGCACACCACTATACTCCAGCCTGGGCAATGGAATGAGACTACAACTCAAAAAAAAAAAAAGAATGAAATTGAATGAATGGATAAGAAAAAAGGAACAGAAGAAATATTTTGTGTATTGATACAATTATGAAAAATTAATATCACATAGATATTTGTGTGAGTATATGTCTATGCACAAACATATTTACCTGCCATATAATAAAAAGCTCTATTGCCTGGAAGACAATCCAACCTATACAAGCAGTGAGAGGCTATTGCTTATTGTTTTTTTCAGACCACATGCTAAACCAGATCAAAAGACTTAGAGCTCTCATTCTTTGAACCTTTCTCAAATTCCGACCAAATGGGTATTATTTCTATTTATAGATAAAGAATCTGAAGCTTTGGAAGTTATGTAACTCCCCCTAAATCACACAGCTGGTAAATGGTACAAATACCAGCAAGAAAGACGTCTGAACCATCAAAACCAGTATCACAAAATCAACAAGGTCTAATTTATGGATATGTACTCATGGTAGCATCCCTGAAACTCCAGTTTTACCTTTGGAGAAAAACCTCCAACTAGTTTGACCATCAGTCTGGAGATAGATCTGGAAATAGATTGGTAGCTTGACAAGCAGCAAGAACTGTGGGGTAACAGAGTGGGGTACAAAACATATGTGTGTGAAAGAACATTATGTTAGGCAAAGAACACCAACACAGAGATGTTTGAGGCCATTTAACATTAGAAACAGACTCACTGGAAGAGAGAAATGTAAATACAACTAAGCACTTGGATAATCCTCATAGTATTGCTATATTTTTAAATTATGTACAGCTATCACTGTAGAAAAACACAACCATCAAGTAATGCTAACAGACCAGCACATTCTCTTTAAGAATTTATTCTCTTGTTGAGACCTCATCTCTACAATAAGTCAAAAATTAGCCGGGTGTGGTAGCGCACGCCTGTAGTTCCAGCCATTTGGAAGGCTGAGGTGGAAGGATTGCCGGAGCCCAGCAGGTCGAGGCTGTGGTGGCTGGGAGCGTGCCACTGCACTCCAGTCTGGGTAACAGAGTGAGACTCCAAGTCAAAAAAAAAAAAAATTTACTCTGAGCTGGGCTCGGTGGCTCAGCCTGTCACCCCAGCACTTTGGGAGGCTGAGGTGAGAGGAATGCCTGAGCCCACGGGTTCGAGACCGGCCCAGGCAACTTGGCAAGACCTCATCTCTACAATAAATCAAAAATTAGCCAGGCATGGTAACACGTACCTGTAGTTCCACCTACTTGGAAGGCTGCGGCGGAAGGAATGCCAGAGCCCAGCAGGTTGACACTGGGGTGGCCATGAGCATGCCACTGCACTCCAGTCTGGGCGATGGATTGAGGTGCCAATTAAAAAAAAAAAAAAAAGAAAAAAAGAATTTACTCTAAAAATGTCCATGAACATGGCTACTTTTCTTTCCTCTAAGTTTCAATTCCAGGTAAATTTTGCTGTCTGAAAAAAATCACCCAGCTCAAACAGCTTGTTCTGCAGTAGCTGAAGAAATGAGGATGGGTGCCGTAGAGGGTGAATGGAGATGTTAGAAGGAATTGCTCTAGTCATGTGAGGTTAGTGCAGGAAGAGTAAGGTGCAGACCTGTTCTGTGCCAGGTATGATGCTTTCTTTCTCACCCCAGGGAGAACGCAGGAGCCCCCAGCATCTCTTCAGACCTCGTCACACCCTCGATGGAGCCAAGATGAGGGCCTCCGTCCGCATGACCCGGTACCTGGAGTCCTGGGGGGCGGCCAAGCCCTTTGCACACCTGCATCACAGGGACAGCATGACCACAGAGAATGGCAAGATCAGCACCACGGTACGCTGCCCCATGCCTCCACTGAGCCTGAGCACTCGGGAAGCTAGTCCCCGAGACAAAAGGCGAGGTAACTCTTGTCTGGAAAGAAACAAGCTTGTCATCTCCTTCCTGTGGAAGAGGCCATTATAAGCAGCCATCAGGGTGTGAAGAAGCTTTGAGCCCACACTACTGAAAGTTCTAAACTAAAGTGATCTTGCATTATAGTTTTATAACCAAAGATAGTGTTATTTACAGCTAACAGTAGTAAAGGAATAAACTGAAGTAATTTTTAATTGAGATTTTTTCTTTCTATCATGAAGTGGAAAGCCTTGAGGATCTTAATAAAAAAAAACAAAGGCATAATGTCCTTGGAGTTTGAGTAACATCAAGACTATCTTCATTATCCAAAGGTTTAGTCTATGTCAGCAGCATTGCACACTCTATTGTTGTGGTTCCTTACTCACGTCACTCCAGCTTTCAACAAATAATAAAGTGCTGAAGCTCCTTACACCAGGGCATATGCAATGTCATGGCTGAAATGGAGGTAGGAAAGAGACTCATTGGAAGAGAGAGATGTAAATGCAACTAAGCACTTAGAATAATCCCCACAGTATTGTTAGATTTTAAAATTATCTCTGGATAAAATTGCATATATAATGGCATTAACTGTATTAGGGATGCAATTGAAATTTAAAGAGGAAAATGTAATGTTACATTATTCTCGTTGGTTGATGAGAAGGAACCTGCCAGACTGTGAGGTGAAAGTGAAATTCTCATCCACCCTGTGTCCCCACACTTCCCAGGGTTTCACAAAGATGCTTTCATACCCATTCTTGTTTTGGCTTAATTATATCTTTTCTCCCAGCTTCCTTTGATCTTTTTTCAACTAAAAATTAAATGTGATCTGATGGAAGACCGTGACCCATCAGACAATTAACAAAGAAGATCTCCAAGATAAGTCCTAGAGTTTGCATTCTAATAGCAAGAGAGACATCATAAACAGGAAAGTAAATAAACTAACAAGATGATGTCAGGTCCTGGTGAGGGCCATGAGGAAGATAAAACTAAGTGATGTTAGCAGGAGTAAATGAAGTGGCTACTTGGAGCAGTTTGGGACAGAAGGTGGCAGAAAAACCAATGTATTGGCCCTAAGCTGAAAATAAATGTGGTGTCCTTTGGGGGCAGAGAGGGTGTGGTCAGAGCATCAAAGATGAACAAAGAGAGGAAGTTAGGGGTGAGACAAACTAAGGTAAAAAGTTTATAATTAATTCTAAGTGTCGTCAAAAGTCATGGAGAATCTTAAGCAAGGGAGGGGCATGGTATAATTTATACTTTGGAATAGTGGAGCAAAAATGCAGACTCCCCAAGTAAAAATGATGCCCTCTTATGCTAAGATTTTAGTAGTGAAAGCAGTGAGAAGCAAATTTAGGGGCTAATATCAAAGGAGAACAAATAAGATTTGGCAATGGATATGCATGAAAGGGAGGACAGACATGAATCCAAACTTTCCAGGCCCCATTACTGGAAGAATGATGGTGCCATTAGTTGAGATGACAAAAAGAAAGAGGAAGTCAGGTTATTTAAGGTGGAAAAATTAAGACCTTCCGTTGGACATCTTCAGATTGACACAGCTTGTAGATATCTAAGTGCAGCTAGGGAGTAGGCGGTTGGATATGAAAGTCTAGAACTTAGGGGAGAGTCCATGCTGGAGACATAAATGTCATTCATCAGGTTGTAAATGATATATGAAGTCATGAAACTGGATGAAGTCATCAGGAGGGGAGAAATCCAAGGAGGCAGGTCTGGGGCAGCTAAAGCCTTCCAGGTTGAGATGTGTTAGAGCCATAGCACCCTAGTACCCTAGTATCCAACCACCACTGAAAGTCTGTGCTTATTTATACTCCATGAAAGGGATTGGTGGTAGAGGGACAATTCCAGGGGAGGGAGGGATGGTACATAATGTCGATATGGTACCTGATCCCAAACCAGGTGAAGTGAGGACCAATGGGAGGCCCAAACTTCACCTGTACAATAACCACTTACGTATCTAATCCTGAGGGATATCCCGCATCTTTAAGGTTCAAGCTGTAATCCCAGTACTTTGGGAGGCCAAGGTAAGAGGGTTGCCTGAGCCCATGAGTTTGAGAACAGCCTGGGCAACTTGGTGCGACCTCATTTCTACAATAAATCAAAAACATTATCCAGGCATGGTTGCACATGCCTGTAGTTCCTGCTACTTGGAAGGCTGAGGCAGAAGGATCACCTGAGCCTAGTAGATTGACGCTGGGGTGGCTATGAGCATGCCACTGCACTCCAGCCTGGGTGACAGAGTGAGACTCCAATTCAAAAAAAAAAGAAAAAAGAAAAAAAAGTCTATTCTTTTATCACTACTAAGGAAAAATAACAATTTGAATTATTTTGCTTCTTACTGCATTTATTGTTAGTGTTCTGGCTGATAATTACATCTCTCATTAAGATTTATTATATACCAGCAATTGGTCGGTTGGCTAGTTTTTATGAAATAAGAATTATATATAAACATTTTAATTTTCTATGCTGTTTCTCATGTACACTTGTGGGGAAAAAGTCTTACTTTTCCAGGTGTGTTGTCGTTTATTTCTTATCCGTCTTTATTGACTTAAGACTTAAGAGTGACAATCTCCTTTATGTCTTGAGCAAGGGACTCAGAACTGGCTTCAGCCTGACTTTAACTTCTTACTATGTGTTGGTGATGATACTTATTCAAGATAGAGTTGGAAATGTTCTAAGCTTCAGGAAGTTGTCTATAAAAATCAAAGAATCTCTTAAACAAACTATATTTTCTTAACCATCTGGTCTCACCTGTCACAGGTTCAAAGCTAGGACTGTATTGTTTTAGCAGCAATATAGAATGTCTTAAGAAAGTCCCAAGGCTTTGTTTAGCACATTAAGCCCAAACCACCTTCAACGTATTAAACCCAAAGTTCCTTTGGGTTAGCACATAGAGCACAAAGCACCTTTGGGCTTTACTTAGCACATTAAGCCCCAAACCACCTTTGTCTGTTACTCACTTTCAGAAAGATCCCATTGGAACTTTGATCAATGTAGTCCAGGGCTGAACAATTGACATAGCCAAAAGCGACTTCTTTTATCTAATACCCTATGCAGACCTCTATTGACTTTTTATTCAGCGTTGATAGAGCTGTTAAATAATGCATCACTTCACATATATAATAAAACTTGGAGTTCAAGTACTTAAAAAAAAATCTTATCTTTCCCTAGGCTAAAATACACTTCATAATCTAACCTTGGAGAGCAAAGCAGCAAACAAAAGGTTTTTCTTTTTTTTTTGGAGTTGTTTTGTTCCAACTTCTATTTTTATTCCCACCATAAATGTATAAAAGTGGAGTTTTTAAAAGTCTATTATTATTATCAGCTGGCAGTGGGTTCTCCACCAGTAAATCCTCACCAGTGATTTCTTCTTTTTGTTCAGTAGTTCATGATTTCACATACTTAAGTGATGGTGTCGTTTCTCAATGGCCCAATTCTGTAGTAGGATTGACTATAGATTTTGTGGCTATATCCGTGTTTTAAGGCACTTTTTAATGTTTGTCTGACACTGAAGTCCATGTTCATGTAATTATAAGTGACTGACAATAACTCTTAATATCAGTGTTCTGCTGGCCACTGTGGAAATCAAATCCAAAAATGTCAGGATGTAAATTTTAGAAATCCAGACAACAATCCTGATACTTCCCACATGCAGAGTTTATAGATGACACCAGTATTCTAAATAGAAGCTGAGTTTCTAATCTTCATTCATATTTACAATTAAGCTCTTTTTATCCACACAAGTAATTATTTGTTACCTGAATCGTGCTTTTCATGATAAATGAAAAAATGTTACACATCATTATCATTGCAACCTTTCTCTTGAAACATGTTTTTTGACAACTAACAACATTTTTTTTCCTTAATATAGGATGTACCAATGGGTCAGCATAATTTTCAAAATCGCACCTTAAGGTATGGTATATCTTTGACTATCTAATTTTTGAAGACTTGTTGCTTTTTATTCACTTCTGAAAGTAATTATCATCAATTATAGTAATTTCAAAGGCTACTTATTTTAAAAGAGCAGCTCCTTGTAAAAAGCCCTATTAAGTTGTTTTCAGCTTCTAAAAATAGAATTATTAGGGCCTTATTATTAGAATTAAGAGAAAGAAAAGGGAAACACCATCTGGTTGTCATTTTAGAACATTAAATCATTTTTTTCTAAGTGACTCATGTTAGCATTAATGTGCAATAAAAAACTGTATTGTCTTAAAATGAGTGTGTTGCTTAAAATTACTTTTTGTGTTGAATCCTAAAGATAAAAGCAAGGCTACCTCTTCTGCTCAAAAAAGCAATAAGCTTCTTGCATATGCTTCCACGTGCCTGTGCTGCCAACTATTATCAAATCCGTGCACTAACCCCTTTTCCTTATTTTCCTCTACTTTTTGGGCTCAGAGTTTTGCTTTAATTTCTGTTTGAAGTAAACCAAACCAATATTACGACATTGGGATAATTAATGTAAGACATAGGCCCAAAAGTTAAGGCATTCCTTCTTTCCCCACAGGGAGGTCAGTTCATTGGAGGTACTGATAGTTTTACAAAAACTGAGGGAAAATATAAAATTCAACATATCTTCTTGTAGCTAATGCATTGTATCCAAGTAAAAAAATGAACACAGGTTATTACCTGCTGAAACATGGTAATGGTGCATATTATTCCAAAGTCTTTCTATATAACTTTGCTGTAATGAGCTCTAATTTACACTTGATGCAAAATTTGGAATTTTCACACTAGATATAACACTTTTAGTCCTTATTTTATAAGAATAGTCTGGCTCTTGGGCTTTTGAATAATTGTTTTTTTAAGTGGCATATGCCATAGTAAAGAGAACTTAACCTAATTTTAGGAATATTATAGACCCTATAAAGTACCTTGAGAAACCATGATGCTTAATGCCAATGAGACACTGGCACACCAAGGAGCAACTGACCACAGAAATTTTATGGACTTCTTTTCACTTTATATTTGGCATCTCTTCTGTTATCTTTCTTCCCTTCTATGCAATTTCTCATTCTTTCTTCCTTCTCCTTCCTTCTCTCTCTCTCAAGACCTCATTGCACAAATCACCTTTTTTCAGTCATCCATTCTATTTTTCTTTTTTACTGATGATTTCCTCCTTCCTTTTCTTTGCAATGGTCCTCAACAGAGATGATCTGCAATGCTAGTCACCTGGGGCCATGATCCTTTCAGTAGACAAAGAGGATCTTTTACTTTTACTAGTTAAGGAACTAGAAAGCAAGGACTGACTAATGATTATAGTAGTAGGCATTCAATGTCTGCAGAAATCAGACTCTTCTAGGAGGCAATGGGAAGGCATCGTGCTGAGGTTTAATTGAAGAGATCTCAGCCCAGGCAAAGGGCAGCCTAATCCTATAGTTAAGAACTTTCCCAGCCGGGCTCTGGCTCAGCCTGTAATCCCGCGCCTTTGGGAGGCTGAGGTAAGTGGATTGCCTGAGTCCGAGGGTTCGAGACCCGCCTGGGCAGGGAGACCTCATATCTACAACAAATCAAAAAAAATCAGCCGGGCATGGTAGCGCATGCCTGTAATTCTGGCTACTCGGAAGGCTGAGGCGGAAGGATCGCCGGAGCCCAGCAGGTCGAGGCTGTGGTGGCCAGGAGTGGCCATTACACTCCAGTCTGGGCGACAGAGTGAGACTCCAACTCAAATAAATAAAAAAATAAATAATAAAATAAATAAAATAAAAAAAAGAACTTTCCCTTTGGAATCAGCTACAGCTGGGTGGAAGTTCAGCCTTTACCACTGACTAGTTGTGTGTTTTGGGAGAAGATATCCAAGGGCACTACATTTTAGAGTCTTCTTTCTGGGGTAACATTTGTGTAGTGAAATCAGGCTTGCAAAATGCAAGGTATATATTTGCTCATTTTGTACATATTAGTTGCTATGCTGATGACAATAGAATGAAGCTTTTAAAAAGATTCTGTTTATTGAAATTACAATGAGACGTGTGTCATGGAGCTCCAGTATTATGTGGGGCAGTGAGATGAGTGCTGTCTGAAAGATAATGACAATAAACTGTCATTTTTCTCTGCACTAGGCTCTAGGAAATCCAGTTTCATCCCTACAACATTGCTGTGAGGAAAAATCTACTGACATCATCAATTTAGAAGGGAAGGAACTGAGGCCCAAGACATTAGGGAAATGCCCAGAGACACAGAACTGGTGGAAATAAAGCCATGATTTGTTCCCAGGCTCTCTGACCCCAAAGCCAGGATTCCTAAACCCTCTTCTGTGGCATTAGCTTTACTAAGGGCCTCTTCCAAATTTATTCCCCTTTTTATGTAGTTGTTGAGGAGAGAACTCTGCTTTGGAGTCAGACACATTTTAGCTGCCCAGGAGCTCATGTCACATGACCTTTCCTGTGCCTGCTTAGATATAATAGCCCAAGCAAGGTGCTGAAACAGGTCTGGGGAAGAAGCTTGAGACAGAGAATGAAGACAAATTCAAAGCAATATTGGGGTCCCAGAGCAATGAGAAGGAAGTGGTAGGCCCCAGGGTCAAGGATGGGAGGATCAGTAATGCTATAGGTAAGGGGGACAGAGACCTGGTGGCAAAGCAAGAACTCCTGGTGGGGAGATTATCAGCCCCCAGGATGCCATATTATCTCCATAGCAGAGGTCACAAAACTACAGAGACAAGAAAACTATGGGTCAAGAATTGTTGTCCAGGTAATTAGTGAATTCAAATAATGCCCAATAGCATTTACTGCTTACTTCGTGCATCATATTTGCAGAACTGAGCTCTCTGTAGGCATTGAGTTAATCCTACAGCAGATTTAGCAATACCGTTGTTAGCCCCGGAAGAATTATATTTCTCTTGAGCCTGAAGGTGCATCCATTGTTTCTTAGATTTTGCGTGTGCACACACATGCATGCACACACACAAGCCACCTAAATGAAGTCAAGAAATTCAAGTGTAGACGCACAGCTGAAAAAAATTAAATGCAGGACCTATGGTCATACCTCACATGACTTGTAGTTCTTTGCTTATAAATGAGAATATGTGAGTTATACTAGATCATGGGTAAAGTTCCTTGTTTTTAAAAAAATGGATAAAAATTAATTTGTCTTCTTCAAACAGCTTGGAATTTGGTATGCTAAAACTTCTTAATTCAGTTGACTTGATATCTGTGGGTGGATCACATAATATCATTCTCTTTTTTGAACCAAAATTGTTCTCTGCCTGTTTGAAGAAGGCAGGACCTGAAGGCACAAATTCACAAACATAGGTTGATGGAATTGGAAAACCCATCAATCTCTTTAATGATAATTCTGTGAGATCTAATTACAAATAAATGTGACATTGCATATTTAATAGTATCTTTATCTCTATGTAGTGGCAATTTTGAACTTAGAAGAGTATGATTTTTGTTCCAGATGAGAAGGTATATTCAATTAGTAATTAACCAACAAGAACACACAGAGTCCATGCCCAAACCCAGATACAGGCACAGGCTTGTTCAGGCCAGCAGGTGAAGACGAGGCTAGACTTTTGATTTTTGCAGTACAAATTTGTCTCTTAAGAATAGGTGCTATTTTGATTTTCTCCTTTCCATCACTCTCATGGAAACTGTCAAATGAACCTTGAGGAGCTGTTATTATTTGCCACTGTTTATTTAATAAGCATCTTATATTATGATGAAAGATTATTTGCTTCTGAGACCAAGTGAGATGATCTGCAAATAAAAGTGGGGTGCTCTGTGAATAGTGCTTTCAAAAACTGAAGAACATTTAAATGTACACAATTAAGCTTCAATATACCTAAAATAAGATTGTAGTTCTGCAAATTCTTGAAAACTGACTGAGTAAAATACAAAAACGGAAGGACTATTTTGTCAACCAAACCAAATTTTTGCAGGGGAGTTTCCAGAACCAATGTGTTCTGGAAAACACATTGAAAACGTCATAAAATAAAGTTTGTGAAGGCACTGAGTCAAGGGCTAATGCCTCTCTTGGGGGAGAAATTTCTTTTATCTCAGACACCAAGTACATTTCTTCTCGTGTGGCCTAGTAAATGACTGGCAAGTTTTACTTTGAGTGAATGGTAAGGCAACATCTAATCCACAGAGTAGCATATGTTAATAGAGTAAAGGTCGCTCATGGACTATTGTTATTTTTTCTTTTCTTACCCGATTAATAAAATTAAACAGAGGTTTGTGCATTGTAGAAAAATAGACTTACAGACACCAGAAGGTGTCATGAGAGCTGACTCTTGAGACATGAAAATGTTGATCTCCTGGAGGTAGAGAGTAGATAGAGAGGATGGATAGATAGATAGATAGACAGACAGACAGATAGATAGACAGACATAATAGGATAGATAACAGAGACTGGGAAGGGCATGTGGGTGGAAGGAGAGGGGAGTGAAGAGAGGTTGGCTAATGGGTGCAAACATACAGTAAGATTCAAGGAATACATTCCAATGTTTGATAGAAGAGTAGAATGACTATCGTTAGCAACAATGTATTGTATATTTCAAAGTAGCTGGAAGAGAGAACTTGAAATGTTCCTAACACTCAAGGTATTGACCAATTTGACTTGATCATTACACATTCTGTGCCTGCAGCAAATATCACATGTACCTTATAAATATGTAAAATATTATGTATCAATAAAAATAGACTCAGTATTTGCTTTATTAATAAAATTCTTACCCATAATATTTTCTTTTTCATATAGAACCAAATCACAAAAGAAAAGATTTGAAGAAGAATTGAATGAAAGGATGATTCAAGCAATTGATGGAATCAATGCACAAAAGTAAGCACTTTTCATCTTAAATTACCACTCATCTCTTATTTCAAATCCCGTTATTCAAAAATAATGTCATATTTTCCAAAAGTATTTTACCACAGGTTCTGCAGTACTTATCATGACAAAGCCAAGTTTTCTGAGACAATTCATTCATTTCACTTCGATTGTCTGTCATAATAGCTTTTGTTAATAGTTTTTCGCTCATCTTTCAAAAATTCCTTTCAATTTCTGCCTAGAAAATATTCCCCAAGTCAATTACTGATAAATAGTTTGAGATGTAATTATAAATAAAAAAATATTCTGGCATGACATGTTCAGCAAGTCATATTTGTAAAAGGTTAATAAGGATTCTATATGGAACAGTCTTCAAACGTTATTATGCGACACTCTTCATCCAAAATGCACTTATTCTTCAAAATTAGAGATCATTGAGATACCTGTGTTCTGAATCCTGGAAGGGAATTCGAATCTGAATTCATCGTGAGCAATGAAGGAAGACTGATTCTTTCGAAGACAAAATCTCATTCAGCCTGTGAAGTCAAGAATTGTTGTTACGATTTTAAATGGTCCAGAGATGTTGAGGCAGGGAGGTGTGTAATTTAAAGAAGGTGACAGCTTTCTCACCCTGGGCAGAATGATTGCATTCATCGGCCTTAGCATTCTCCTTGGGTACATGTGTCACAGCTAAACTCATGGGGAGCAGAAGGCGGAAGGCTCACTATGGTGCCTGGTACATGTCAGACACTCAATCCATGTTCACTGAATTAAATTGTAGAGAAAGCATCAGGAGGTCCAAATGAAAAAGCCTTCACAGAAAAGTTTTCAACCCTATGGAAACCTATTTAGTTTTTATCATGAGAGCTGACGCTTGAGAAGTGAAAATGACTTTCACCTTTAACTCCTTGCCTCTAAAATTAAGTGACAGGACCTCAGTTAGTACACAGCTTTGGAAAATGCATGCCTCTTTTAGATTGTTCCATGTAGGTATTTATTTTAGAATATTTACAGGGCTTATGAAAGAACCCCCGAGTGTGTATATGGGATGTTTGTGTGTATGTGGTGGGTGTATGTGTGAGAGAGGGCATATGTATCTATCCAATAAAGCACCTTGGTCAGGCAAGAGTTGCAACTCGGATATGCTGGGACTTTGAATTATCACCTGTCTAGAACCCCTTCATGTGCTCCAGATAGACAAAGCCTTGTATGTGTCTCAGGCTGCTGAGGGTCCACTACAGTGCCTGGACAAGTGCTGTGATTTGCCCAGCCCCAGGATTGATGTGAAAACCAGCGTCACCTCTGCCCTCATTGAAACCTCAACACATCACAGACTGAGAAACAAATAATTACGTGGTATTGCCCAGCAGCTTGGTAAATCTAAGAAAGCATCTGATTTCATAAAATATAGGTGAAAGGATATATTTATTCGACCAGAATAAACACCAGCTAGTATTCTGTGACCCACCAGAGTAAAACACAAGATCAGAAGAAGGAAGAAATCTTATTTCTTGACAAAGTTTAGCAAATAATAATAGTAATGCTAATATTAAAAAAAAAAAACTAATCATTAAAGTCAGCCTCTGCGTGCTGTTCACACAGGACACCAACCTTCTTAAACTACTTTTGTGTCCAACTTTTAGAACAGTCTAACCAAAGAATTGATTAGAAAGTGTAATCATTGGGTTTGCTTTATTTTTTTAAGATTGCTATTGAACTATTTGTTTGCTTTGTGTCATTTAGTATTCAAACACATGTTTAGTTAACACCTTTGTGTTTTAATGTAATTTTATTCTAAAGCAAGGTCTAGCGTTGGTGTAACTGCTTATGTTGTAATTTTCCCAACACGTTTTAGAATCAAATAGAGAAAAATGCCATGCTGTCCTCAAAAACTAAAAGGAAACTTTTTCAAATGGAAGCTCTTTTGCATATATTTTTAATTAGCTTCAATTACATTTTGTTATGTCCTACTCATTAACTCCTCTTGTTCTTTGATATGAAGTTCTGGTCTTTGAATTTCCACTTGAGGATTCATCTGGGGCTCCAGGTTTGATGTACTATTCAGTTGTTTTCTGCTATTGACACAAAACAGTGATTTCTGTGCAGATTTTCATTTACTCTTTCACTGATTCATTTAACAAGCATTTGTCAAAAGATGACTGATGTCACATCAACACACAAGGCCTTTCCTTGGTGCAGCCCCAAGGCCAAGGGTGTGGGGAAGACTCTGGTGCCTCCTCTGGCAAGTGATCTAAGGACACTAATCCAAACAGATCAGAGCCTTACCCTTATGACCTCATTTAACTTAATGGCATTCTTGGAGGCTGCATCTCCAAATATAGCCACACTAGGGTTTAGGGCTTCAATATGTGAATTTTTAGAGGACACAGATATTCAGTGCATAGCAATAGGCAAGCAGTCTTGTCTCTATCTTAGTGGCCCCTTTGTGGTAAGAACTTGCATTCTTATATTCCAGAATAAATCTGGGTGAGGATGCATATGTAACTATTCCCCTCCCATCCTATCAGCACCTTGTTTAGAATTTCCTTGATTTGGTCTTGGCCTAGCAAAAATAAAAAAAACCAAATTAGTATAAATTAATAGGAACGCATTTATTGTGATAGCACAGGATGGGGTTGACTTTCTTCATGCCATAGATCACTTGGGTCAGGAAAAATGTCAGGAGACCATAAATAAAGCACATACATGTACCTTCTTCTCTTCTCCTCCTCCCCTCCCCTCCCCCTCCCCTCCTTTCTTTTCTTCTCTCTTCTGCTCTCTCTCTTTTCTTCTCTTCTCCTCTTCTCTTTCTTTGTAGCTCCAGTTCCCCCAAATAATATTTGACCTTTTAAGCATATCCAAATCTTTGTCATTCCAAATTTCCAATTCACAGTAATATGTCTTTTCATTTTTTACAAGTCAGTCAGTAGTGGGAACCGTGACCACCTCAGAGAATTCATGGAAATGATTAAGTCTATGGGAAGAATATACTCTCCCAGATTCTGAGGACAATTTAACAAGAATCTGGTCCATCGGTTATTGCTTCAGAGAGAAGCCTTGGGTCAAACCCAACAAACTGTGGGAAGAGAGGCATGGGCATCAGTTGGTGGGGACACTGTCATTTCTCAAGCATCAATCTAGTGTTAGGTTCTGTGAGGATACACAAAAAGCCAACACAACAACAAACAAGGCCAAAGGTGTGGGGAGGACTCTCTGGTGCCTCATGTGGTAAGTAATCGAAGGGCACTAATCCTATCAGATCAGAACCCTATCCTTATGACCTCATTTAACTTAATTATGTTCTTGGAGGCTCCATCTCCAAATATAACCACACTAGGGGTTAAGGGTTCAACATGTGAAGCTTTAGAGAAACTTCCTGTCTTCCTGTCTACCTGCAACAGGTCACTGGGAATATGGAAACCTTGATAGTAAATGAAGAGCGGGTTTTATTTCCACTTCATAAATTTCACTCTTATTTTATTTCCAAGCTTATATTTTCCAGAAGTCTTTTTAAATGAGATTTTTTTCCTCAATAAAGAGTATTTTTTTACTAGGTTACCTACATACGTTATTCGTAGTGTGATAGCTGCACCATTCTAAAAGTGAGTATGGTTAAAATGTATCTTAAATTGGATTTTCTGACCTTTTTAATGTTAACCAACCTTTGATTTCTCCAACTAGTCTCATGAAACACAGCCATAAGGTAGTTCTGCCATTGACTCCATAGTAAAAAATACCAAAAAGTTTATTTTCCTATTACCTAAAGCTTAAAAGTGTGAGTAGAAAAGTATTTTTACCAATCTCACTTTTAATGGCAATCATTCTAGAATACATTACTGACTTCCCTGCCTCAGTTGAAAGTGCACTGTGGACACTGTAGTCTGGAATTGTCAAGCTAGTCCTGATATGTGTATTTAACGTTATAGGTAATGACAAGTTAACTCTTGGGTTAACTTGTCATTACCCATAACGTTAAATATCTGTCTACTTTTGGAGACTCTAATCTGAAATCAGGGAGACTGAGAAAGTGGGACAATTTCACTGTACGTTTTTCCCTGGATACTCAAAGGCCTTCATCTTGTATCTCCCAAATATATTTCAGGGAGTCAAAATCCATAAAAATTTGGCCAATGATTTGGAAAAAGATTATGTTAAGAAATTATTAAGAAATTCATATCAATTGATCATTGTTTGAATATGTAGGATTCTTTTGGAAATTTACATAAAGGCTAATTTTATCTATAACATCATATTTAAAAGGATCTCTCTCTTTTTCTATTTATATGCATGTAAACATAGGTATAGATACAGATGTTAATATAGATATCTATACACTTATATGTACATGTGTACCTATGAAGATGCATATATATTTAGGATCATTATATTTTTAATTCTAAAAGTACTTAACAAAAATTAGGAAAGTGGAAATATAATTTCTCAATGACTAATGGCCCATACTAATCAGTAATATATTTTGTTGGTATTTCTAGATACATTTTAAAGCCTAGATTTGGATTTTTAAATTTTACATTTCTATACTCATGAATATAAGATTCCTTTCTGTTTCCCTTAACTTTATTTCATAAAATATGTGTTTATTTTATTGCCTGATGTGTGATTATGTCAGGCATTATGGGCGTGGCCTGCTTGGTCGTATGCATGGTGTTGCTGTTTAGCTTGTGGTTACATAACCTGGAGGGAAAAAAAAGGTTTTCTTCTTACGATCTTGCTCTATTTATAACTGCCTTCTTAAAACATGTTTCTTAAAGCTGATTAATGTAGAACAATGCATGCATCCATAGAATTTTTACGATGTTTCAGCACCTGAGAGATACATATTTATTTAAACACGTGACTGATGGCTTATTATAGTAGTTTTTTTTTTTTTTTACCAGTTTTTGAACACTGTATTCAGACAGAATTTTTACTTTCTAGAAATGAAAAGAGTGACAATGAAAGTATTTTTAGTAAGTGTGAAAGAAGCAAAATCTTCTCACCCAGATCTTGAAGGCACTCTAATGGTTTGTGTGCTCAGAGATGTGTTGTTTGCCAGACGCTAAGAAAAATGGTGCTTAGGACTCTGATCCTTCAGAAAATGAAACTACCGTGTGGTGCCAGGAAGACATTAGAGAATCAGTTTAGGATGTACTTTAATGATGACTTATATCCCACTTATTTAATTTGGATAACTCGAGTGTTTTTTGATATGACAGTTGGTTTATAATACAGAATATTCCACGGAGGGCAGTGTATAAATAGGAATAGTATATTTGCAGATCCTGTTAACAATCTCTTGATTCGTTATCCAGTTAATTGCATTATATACTTTTTAAAAAAAAATAATCCCGTTTGGAATGATTTGCAATATAGGAAGAAGAATGTAAGTCATTAAAAAACACAAAACAGTTCCAGATGTGTGGTTGGAGGTTCGGTTTTATGATGTGTCTGTTCTTTTTATTTCTAGGCAATGGCTCAAGTCTGAAGATATTCAGAGAATCTCACTGCTTTTCTATAACAAAATACTAGAAAAAGAAGTAAGCTATTTTTTTCGTCAACATCATAAATCAGATGTTCTAAAATAGTAGTTTCAAATTTCTTCATGAAATTGTGCTCATGTTTTTTACATGTGACATTTAAGCTGCCTCTAACTATATCAGAGCTCTTTCTGACTTTTCCTGTGGTTCTTTCATGCATATATTGTTTTATCATATTTCTTGTCACCAAGTGTCTATCTTTGGCCGGTTATTATTCTCAACAACACTCCAGATAGTAAATGGTGTCTGCAATATGTCCAAGATGTGGGGATAAAAAGAAAGGCGACACAAGCTAATATCTGACTTTCTCAGTGTGAAATTTTCTCTGAAAACTCTTTTAGAGAAAACAGAATCCCTCCTGGTACATTTACAATGTCTTTATACTAATTTATTTTAATATTTTGACAAAAAGTATCACTTTTACATTCAATGCCTTTTCAAGAGAATGAGAAAAACCCAATTTTTAGGTTTTGTTACTGCTGAATACTTTCATATTATGACGCCCAAATTAAGAGCTATTTCAAGCACAAATAAGTAAGCAGACCTTTAGCTTTGTCATGTCAAGCTGGATATGGATCTGCTCAAATGAATTAAATAATTGTTGCAGAAAGGACATAGATTTTTCTAGTTCAACTTTATTTCATTTGCCTTTTGTTTTGTGTTGAGCTAGAGAAGGAACAAGACTTGGAGGTAATTTTCATCATCCAACTGTATAATTACAGGCTTAGTTTGAACAGAAGTTATTATATTAGTGGCAGCATTAGCAGTTCTGGTGTTAAAATTCTGTTGAGGAAATCCTGTTCATTGTTTTATGGATATTGAATAGAAATATTAAGTATCAAAATCCCTTCCAAAATTCACCATGTCTGGGTTTTACAGGCACAAGACTTCCTTTTGTATTGGTGATCAAGAGGGTCATTGTCCACTTCTTTTTTATTTTTATTTTTTTGAGTTGGAGTCTCACTCCGTTGCCCAGACTGGAGTGCAGTGACATGCTCCCAGCCACTGCAGCCTCAACCTGCTGGGCTCCGGCGATCCTTCCGCCCCACCCTTCCAAGTAGCCAGAACTATAGGCATGCACTACCATGCCCAGCCAATTTTTGTTTTATTGTAGAGATGAAGTCTCGCCAAGTTGCCTGGATGGGTCTTGAACCCATGGCCTCAGGCAATCCACTCACCGTGGCCTTCCAAAGTGCTGGGATACAGGCTGAGCCACTGAGCCCGGCCCATTGTCCACTTCTAAGTAAAGGACTTCCACTCGAGATTGTTTGCCAACTTGGTGCTTGATATAATGTGTTATTATTGACCACCTTATCCTTGAATAACATTAACAAATATTAATGGCTATTTACTTTTTAACTGTTACATTATTCCCTTCCCAAGAGAAGTCCATTCCCTTTGCTATACCACAATGAAATTCTTACTCATATATCTGCACAAAACCCTTAAGTTAAAAGATAAAGATGCACTTGAATGCATAGAATATAATCACATTTCAGCAATTATGCTAATATGGCTTCTTCAGCAGTATGGAAATGACCCTGGCTATTATGTCACAAAATTCACCAAAAACATATTCTAGTAAACAGAAAGTGATCATTATTTTTAAATGGAGCGTTGGCTTACATTCCCCAGGTATGCATATTTGCAGTGCCAACTTTAGGGCAAATTTTAGAGGACATTGAGACTTTAGCTCACTTTGCATCCATGTCCATAGCCTGTCCTTAAGGCCAGTAGGACAGGCAGTATTGGAAGAGCAGCATCAACAGACCCATTGGAGATCCATCATTCAGCTCTAAAACCCGGGAGGCTAAAACCTGAGAGATACATACATTTTCCCATAACTTGGGAAGCAGTCTATGTCAACGTGGCTAGTGCAAGCTTACAGCATTTTCAGATTCCAATGGCATTGTCACCCAGTTTTATTGCCTTTAATTTTATCATAAACCCCTTTTCTAGAGGCAGTTTAGCCTCATGATTGGTTGTCTGAATTTGGAGCCTGGTGAAGGTTTGGTTTCTCATGCACTGACTCTGTCTTCTGGGACTGTTGATCAGTCTTTCTTGTCCACAGTTGCTGCATCCAAAAACAAGAACAGTAGTAGGTCATGCCCCTTAGGGTTGTTGTGCAGATTGCATGAGTTACTCAGGTATAGCACTGAGTGCTGACATGCACACACTATGGGCTGTATGCAGCAGAGATCTTGATCATTGTCATAAGCACAGTTTTGTCTGGCTTTTTTGCCCTGCCTAAATCAAGTACGGCTCTCCCAGCCAGGCAGCAACCCTGGGCAACTTAAGGTTATGCATGGTATGGAGAACCCTGTAGGCCCCTGCCAATTACGCTAGACAAGAGGAAGGAAGGAAGAATCCATCAGGCAGACTTACAGCAAGCAGACTCAACAAACCAGCAAGCCTTTTCTGCTTTGTATCTTTACTCCCCACCTCTAAATAGGATCATGTCCTTTGCAGCAACGTAGATGGAGCTGGAGACCAGCATTCTAAGTGAACTATCACAGACACAAAAACCTGAATACTGCATGTTCTCACTCATAAGTGGGCCCTAAACTTTTGGCACACACGGACACAAAGATGGGAACAAAAGATACAACGCTGCTAAAGGAGGGAGAGGGAGGGATAAGGGGCACACCACCACCCATTGAGTACCATGCTTACTAGTAAGCGGGAGAGGACTAGCTAGAAACCCAATCATTGCCAATCATATAGCAAATCCTCATAACCCTAAGATAGATAGATAGATAGATAGATAGATAGATAGATAGATAGATAGATAGATAGATGATTGGTAGATACAAAAAAGCAAATGTTATATTTATTTCCATTATAAAAAAGAGATAAATAATTTAAAAGATACCAAAATAAATGAGTATGTCTTATGTTTCCTCTATACTATTCTCAAGTAGAATATCATTATGTGAAAAGCCATTCCCTTTTCCTCAATAATTGTAGATGTCAGACCCTCAAGGGACCTAGGGCATTGGCACAATTCATTGGTTCCTTTAGTTCACTCAGCTTGCTGGTCAGGCACCACTCTCCTTCCTGGAGCGATTCAATTACATATAAATGGGTTTCAGAACAGTTCCACTCATAAATTGTGGTCTTTGGAAGTCACTCCTTCACAGTTCATTTGCAGGAAGAAAGCACTCGCTGCCGAGATGAACAGCCATTGTCTTTAGCTCATTTGGGCTGCAAGTCTACACAATTTCTGAGTGTGATGCATGCCTTGGGTACAACTAGGCTGCTGGGGAATGGTATGCAACTTTTTCTCAGAGAACTATCATTCACCATTTCCTTTTTCCCCTTAGTACCGAGCCACCGCACTGCCGGCATTCAAGTATTACGTGACTTGCGCTTGTCTCATATTCTTCTGCATCTTTATTGTGCAGATTCTCGTATTGCCAAAGTAAGTATTTCTGGTTTTCCATTGGGATTCTCCACTGGAGCCTTGTTATGCTTAAGTGTATGAAAGGATGCTAATTCCCGAACAGAGGGGTAATTTAACATGTCTCAGTGAGGGGAAAGTAACTCGCGATCTCGGTGGTTAAGTGACCCCCATGTATCTTGCTTAGTTATAATAATATTGGATTTTCAAAGTGGACATGTTGATTCACCTTCTAGGGATTTTTTTTTTTTTTTAGATAAACGTAACCTTCCTACTTTGATCTTGGTATTACTCTAGTGCCCAGTCTAGGAAATGTGACCTAATAAGCTTTGCCCACAAAAAGCACAATCACCAATATTGTTTCTAATAACAGAAAAATTATTGTGTATTGAAAGGGAAAAATCTGCTCTGGCACACTTTGCCTACCCAGCCACTTTGTTTCCAAGTTTAGGTCAACATCCAACTGGCTCTCTTGGGAGAAACCTGGGTACAGAGAGGAGAGTCTGAGCAAAGCAGATGTCATGCATTGAGGAGGTTTCCTTTTAGTTCCACCCACTGTTGAAAAACCAATCACTCTGGTTCCCTGATAATCTTTCTCTTGGAAATCTTAATAAGTGCAAGAAAAGTTTAGTGACTTTCTTCAAAGAAGTTGATTCTCATTTTACAATGTAAAGAAAAGAAATAGAATACTCTTGTCCTTATAATAACTGGGGATATAGAAAGAAGTGTCAAGGTAGTTTTTTTTGTTTTCCACATGTTCTTCAGTTTGTGCTCCAAGTCTTGTAAAGTTTTTTCTCCAAGTTTCTCCATCTTTATTTGTGTTGCATTCTGAATAAGTTCCTCATCCACATTGAATTTATAATTTTAATGTTATTTTTTCTATCTAAAGAGTCTTTTTTTTAAACCTCACTTTTTGTATATATAATTCTACATTTTTCTAACAAATTCCCTTTTTTCTTTTCCTTTACTTGCAGGTTTTAAACATGTTATATAGAGATTTACTTCTTCCATTCTGTTTCTTGGGGTTTATAAATATAAACATTGTGTCATTTAATCTGTGTGTTTATGCTTCCGTGGTAGAATGTCTTCTTGCATTATCTGTAGTTTTACCTATGAGTTCATGGATTTTGTTCCATAGTAATCTTACATGTTCTGAGTTGTAAAGGCATCGCTATGGGATCATTTTTGTGCATATTTGCTGGGTACCTGTGAGATTCACTAGTTCAAGTAACAATATATTGTTAAATCCTTAGGTCTAGGTTTCCACACAAAATAGGTCATGTGAATTTGGGTCTGTGCACCTCTGGCATGGAGAAGGATTAAGGATCTCAGTTTTCAAAACTGACTTTTTCTACTATGGCCCCAGACAGATAATTATCTTCCCTGAAAATTACCAGGCTGATGGACAGAGTTTTTCCTGTTTTCTGTTTCCTGGTAGGACCGCACTTCATGACTCCTGAATTTTATTAGAAGCTCAGTACCAATTTCCCATTAATCAAAGGCCTGAGAGCATTACCTACTTTTAAACATTCTCGGTGTGCCCAATAATTTCTCTCCCTTATTATGATTGTGTCTATTTTTAAAAATTAATTTTGTATATTTATAAACCATTTTTTATTTTATAAAAATAATGGTGCTTCACACTTCTGCTGACATACCATTACTTGTTTCCTTAACTTGTTGAATTAGAGTTTTGCTTTGTTTTGTTTGTTTTCTTTTAACAACTTGTGATTTTAACTACCACGTGATTTTTGAAAAGGGGAAAGAAATGATTAAATAAGTGAGTGAATGAATGTTAATAGAGGAATTTGTTACCTGGAAAGGGCCAGTAAAGGGAAGTAAAGGAAAGTGTTTTCTTAAAAGAGGGCCTTATATCATCCTTATTTAGCCCATAATTTTCAAATCTGGCTCCAGTCTCAGAATTTAAATAGGTTTAATTAAATTATTAGTTGGCTCTTCTCTTTGGAGTTGTTCTCTCACTCTGTCTGCCTTGTAATATAAATTTGTCAGAAATGTGAGCTACCTTCAAAGACCAAAAATGATCAACCATGAATTGTCCTTCATTTTTTGCCAAACTAAATGAATTATGTTAAACCAGGCATGGCAGCAATTGTGAAAATAAGGATGAATCTTTTTCTAATAAAGTTTTGTTAAATGCCATGTGTTTCATTAGCCAAAGTCAAATTAAGAATATGAATAATGACATTTTACTCAAGAAAAATTAATAGCCAAATTATAATACTAAGTATCTTAGAACTGTTATTTCTGTTTTGATTTTATTATGTAAAATTCATTACTCATTTCAATACTCAGTACTCATTAATTCTTTAATACTCATTACAAAAGAGCTACTTTTATTTGGTTATTATTTCCAAAAAAGGAAAATGATAGTATTTGGTAGTATTGTATTGATAGTTTAATGGTAGTATTGTTCATGTCCATTGAAAGCAGACTTAGTTTTTCAAACACAAATGATGGAGAATAACTATTGTGAAGGCAATTTGCTTTAGTGGAAAATTAAATTTGTGAGTCCAAATATTGAATACCATGAAATAAGCTATTTCCTGTGTATCTTGATACAGCAGATGTAAATCTTAGGGAAAAAAAAAAAAAGGAAAGAAGGAAGGGAGGAACAGAAAATGGAAGGAATAAAGGAAGGAAGGGGAAAAAGAAAAGGGAAATGTAATAGAAGGGAGGAGAAAGGAGGAAAGAAGGAAAAAAGAAATAAGACAATTCTCATTGTTCAAGATTAATGAACCATATGTCTTTTACTGAGATGAACAATATACAACTTTGGATTCATTTAATCTGAAAGTAAGGAAATGCATCGCAATTGGTGGTTTCGATGTAAGATAACGGTTTAGTTTCTCTCCACATAATCAAAAGCCAGAGATAGTATAATGCTCTGTTCCTTTTCTGCTGTCCCTAGATTTTACTTTTCATCTTCATTCTCTAAGAGGCAGCTTCTACCCTCTGAGAAAGAGGGTAAAGAAACAGACTAAGAAGTAGAGAAAAAAAGAACAACACAAACATTCATAACTGCCCTCTCTTGAGGAAACCTACCAGACTATCTTATTCAGTGTATAACCCAAGACTGACATCTTAATCATACGCCCAAACCTAGCTGCAAGGAACTCTGAAGTGTGAAGCGTTTAGTCTGTGTAACCAGGTGCTGAGTTACAAATTTTATCATGGAAAAAAAGTACTTCCCATAAAAACCAATACTCTTTCCAATAATGAAAATTGATTTTTGTTGTTAGCTGTAGAGTTAGCAATGCTGGAGTAAGATCTGAGGACAGTAACAATTAATAGGGAGTGAAACATATTTTTACTCAATGAAACAAGTGTGGGTAGCTTTGCTTTGTAACTATGCTTTGCATCTAGCATTTACAATAGAAATGAAAATTCAGAATAGAAATTCTTTATTTACTATTATTATTTTTTGAGTTGAGGTCTTACTCTGTTGCCCAGGCTGTTGTGCAGTGGCACAATCGCAACTCACCACAGCCTTGACCTGCTGGGCTCAAGTGATCTTTACACTTCAGCCTCCCAAGCAGCACATGCCACCATGCCTGGCTAATTTTTTAAAATTTTTTTGTAGAGACAAGGTTTTGCTATGTTGTCCAGCCTGGTCTCGAACCCCTGGGTTGAAGTAGTCCTCTTTTCTCAGCCTCTCAAAATTCTGGGATTACGGGCATAAGCCACCATGCCAGGCCTCAAAATAAAAATTCATACATGCATTCAGTCAGTCAGTTGTGGAATCATCTAGCAGCTATTTATTGAGCTACCATATAACAAGAGTAGTTTGAGATACTGAGAAAGTTGCAGCAACCCCAAAACATGTCCTTCCCCTAATAGAGTACAAGCTCTATTAGGGGAGACAGCAATAATGTAATAAAAATACATATATAATAATTCAAGAGTAATAAGATTTAAGAAAAATAAAGTAGTGAAGTAGTGATAGCGTATTGTGGATTGAATGTTTGTATGACCCCCAAACTTTACTATGTTGAAGCCTTAGCACTCAATGTGATGGTATTTGGGGGGGATTGGGAGATGATTAGGTTTAGATGAGGTCATGAATGTAGAATTTTCATGATGGAATTAGTGCCCTTAGAAAGGAGATACTAGAGATCATGCACCCTCCTTGTGCTACCTCAGGATACAGAGTGAAGGTAGCCATCTACAAGCCAGGAAGAGGGCCCTTGTCAGGAACCAAATGGGTTGAAACCTTGACCTTGGACTTTCTAGCCTCCAGAGTTATGAGAAGTAAATGTCTCTTGCTCAACGCCTCCCTCATCCCCATTCTGTAGTTTGTTTTTGTTTTTGTTTTCTAAAAGCTGGAATGAAGCTAAGACAATAGGATAGGATATGAGAGAGTGTTGGAAGGTGGCATTTCAGATCATGGTGGTCTGGGAAGGCACCACTGAAGTCTGAAAGAATTGAATGGGAATTGTGTCTATCTGGCAGAAGAACATTCCAGATTATGGGCCCACAGTGTGTTCAAGGACCAGCAAGGAGATTTGGTGGCTGGAACAGAATAAACCAGGAGGTTGTTTCAGAGGGACAGTGTGAGAGGGACAGGTCTTGTCAGCCTGCATAGGCCTCTCTAAGGCATTTAGATTCTTCTGAGTGAGGCAAGATTCTCTGGAAAGTTCTGCGCAGAGGACACAATCTGGCTGTGTTTTGAAAGTAATTGTTGTTGCTGTTGCTGCAGGGACAGAATTGGGGGTAAGGGTGGAAATAGGAAGAAAGGCGAAAGATGATAGTTTGCACTGAGGTGGCACTGAAATGATAAAAAGTGGTTAAATTCTGGGAGAAACTGTGTAGAGTGATGTAGACAAGTCTTGCTGCTATTGGATATGAATAGTATGAGAAAGTTAAGTTTTGCGGGGTCTGGGTTTGGCTTTCACCTGAGCAACTGGAAAAAATGTTTGACACAGCAAGAGAGAATTTTGAGAAAAACACAGGTTGAAGTGTAAACTCAAAGACTCAGTTCTGGATATCACTGACATGTGAGTGTGTGTAAGATATCCAGGTGCTGGGGTTCATGGAGGGGAATGCATGAGCTGGGTGGTTATGGGAAGAGCTGGGTGGAGATATAACCCAGAAAAGCCAGCACCTGTATAGTATTTAAATCCAAAGGATGGAATGAGCAAACCTAAAAAGTGAGTGTAAGAAGAGAAGACTGGATCTTCAGGGGGAATAGAATGTGTCTGAAATTCAGATCTTCAGTCCTTATTGTCATAATCAAGGGAAAGCTTTCTTACTTAGCCAAATATAATCCTTTACTCTTTCCCACGTCTCTGAACTTTTGAGTGTCCACAACATCTCAAAGCTAAATCCTGTTATCAGAGAAAGGCTACTGTAATTGCAATGAATATTTAAAGGCCTTTTCTTCTTTTCAACTTTTTAATATGTTTTTCTTTTTTCTTTTTTTTTTTTACTGAATTTCCTTTCATTTTAAAGTTCTGTCATTTAAAAAGGAGGAATTTTTATTATTTCACACTAACTTATAATTAAAAGAGAAGTTTGCTTTTGTCGGCTTTTATCCTCCTTGCTGAGTACCATGCAACAGATGTGAGCTGAGAGCTGATAAGAGTCTTGCTGGGGTAGAAAATGAAGGAAATGAGAGCAAACAGGGAGAGAGAACATGAAGATCTTTACTTTAGGCAGAATTCCAGAGAAAGATGCCATTATTTACACAGAAAGATGACTTATAATGAGAAACTTTTTTAGGCTTTCTGGTGGGGGATATGCATTTCTTCTGGTTATTTCTATGAACAAATGTACCTCTCATCCCTCTCTGGGCCACCTTTAAACAATAAACTGATTGAGAAAAGCAGAAAGAGAAAGGAACCTTGTCTGGAAGCAGTCTATTCATATACCATAGCAATACACTTGGTTAAAGAACCAAAGTCAAAAATGTTCACTAAAAGTTGTGATTTTTCTTGCCTCATGACAGGGGAGGGTCAGGTTTGCTTTATTGTAAGTATAACATCAATTTTGCTTGGCAATTAAAAATAAACAGACAACCAGAATGTTAATTAAAATTGATTAAGTTACGTGAACATCTTAGTATGCTTAATAGGACTGAATGTGTTTTAGATAGAGCAGACAGGATAAATGGTTATCATTAAGAGCTTTTGACAAACCATTACTTTTTCTCATGGCATTTCTTGTTCCTTGGTGTCTCAGTCCATTTGGGTTGCTATAACAAGGGACCATAGACTATGGAGCTTATGAGCAATTGAATTATTTCTCATAGTTTTAGAAGACAGAAATCTGAGATCAGGGTACCAACATGGGTGAGTTGTGGTGATGCCCTCTTTCAGGGTGTAGACTGTAGTCTTCTCCTTATATCCTTGCATGGTGGAAAGAGATAGTCAGGACTCTGGCTAGTTCTCATAAGGGCACTAATCCCATTTATGAGGGCTCCACCTTAATGACCTAATCATCTCCTAAAGAGCCTACTTCCACATACTGTCACATTAAGGATTAGGATTTCAACATATGAATTTTGGGGGCATTTAGTCCATAACAACTTGGGATGAGAGGTTCATCTGAACATGAATACCAGTATGCCATGGACTGGAACAATGAACATCCTCAAGTTGAGCATCTCAGTGAAAGACTGAACCAGTTTGGATCTGAGTCTCAGGTTGTAAGACCCTTTGTTTGTAGATGCCATCTACAAATAAAGACAGTTTTACTTCGTCCTTTCCAATCTTCTGTCTTTTATTTTATTTTATTGCCTAGTTTCTCTGACTAGACACAGTACATTGTTGAGTTGAAGTAGCCACAGCACACATCCTTTCTTGTTTGATATGAAGAGAAAAGCATTCAGCCTTTTACTATTAAGTATGATGTTAGCTATATGTTTTTCATGCAGAACCTTTATCAAGATAAGAAAATTCTACTTTATTCATAGTTTGTTGGGTTTTTTATTGTGAAATGGTTTTGGATTTTGTGAAATGCTTTTTATGCAGCTATTGAGATGAACATTTTTTTCTCTTTATTGGATCAATATGGTGTATTACATTGATTGGCTTACATATTTTAAAACAACCTCGCGATTTTTGATAAGTACTGTTTGATCATGATATACAAACCTTTTAATATGTGACTAGATTTAGTTTGCTAATATTTTGTTAAGGATTTTTAGTCTTATTGCATAAGAGATATTGGTGTCTAGTTTTATTTGCTTGTGATATCTTCATCTGGTGTTGGTATCAAGGTGAGGCTGGCTTCATATAACATGTAAAGAACAATTTTCTTCTCTTTTGTTTTCTGGAAGAGTTTGTAAATAATTGGTACTGATTCTTCTTGAAAAGTTTGAGGAAATTTACCATTGAAGCCATCTGGACTTTTTAAAAATAGTAGTTGTTTGTTTTTAAATTATTAGATCAATTTATTTAATTCTTACAGGTAGGTATAGTCATATTTTCTATTTCTTCTTGAGTCAGTTTTGTGTGTCATAACATAATTTTAAGATAGATCATTTCTGTTTAAATGACATCTGTTATACATTGCACTAAATCTAAAACAGATAGTCAACTGTATTAATTACACTGTTTTTCTTCATCAACTCTTAATAGAGTTTGACATTTGAGGAAAGAGTAAAACAGTGGTCATGAGATACATCCAGGGAAAAATAATATCAGCTCTTATGGGATGCTCTTCCCTATATCCAGCATATTACTATAGAATGGAAGGAGCAAATTTTTAATACGCTTATTGTTTTCTCAGGCTCTAGTATGTCTATTTGACTTGAATCCAGAATGTTCAGAGTCTCTTTCAACTGTCTTCACAGTAAAATAATATTTTTTTTAATTAGAATATATTTTAGGAAACAAGGACCCATAAAACTCATTATAGCACAAGAATCAATTATTTAAACACTGATTTACAATATAGATTATAATAATTATCTCTAAATCCATTGATATGTGTATAATTAAAGGTCAATATAATTCCATAATCACTTTTCCATTTATAAGGAAATTTAAATATGGCCTAACCCAATGAATATGTAGATATTTTCTTTATACTTCTAATACTAAATACTTCCATTAAAAACTGATTTCTTTGCTTTTTTTCAAAGAAAGGAGGAAAAAATGTGAAATAACTAATTTTAATTCTTTCCTAGGTTTTGTACCTAACCATTAATGATATTATAGTGCCCAGAATAAACTTTATCTAGTTAATGGATTGGGATCCAATAAAGAAAACAAGCTACCTCAGGTACTTCAGAAATGGAATTTCATAAAAAGTATTTGCAGAATGAGGAAAAAGCTGAGATACCAAAGAGGAATGGTATACTAGCCATGATATTAACAACAAGAGGTATCTGCTACCATTTCAAGATTTGTAAGGAAACAGGATGGAAGAGTTTTTACCAGCAATTTGTGCTCCTGAGCCTTCCTGCAAATGCTGGAACCTTGACAAAGCTAAAGCTGAGACTAAGGCATGTGAGTTATCTGACAGGGATCTGGAACTTTAGAAAAGGCAGGAGTTGAAGCCCAGTTAGAAAATGGCTGCTAAGTAGAGAATAAGAAGGAGAAATATGAAATCTTTTTCTTTACTCTGTCTTGCAGTTTCCCATCAGTACTTTCCATTGGACAAACCTAGCTAGAAACAGTTGGTGAAGAGTCTGGGAAATGGAGTCTGTAGGCTATGGATGGAAATCTATTTAAATGCAAACAGGAAATTACCAGCACACTTAGTGACAAATTTTTCTAAATTTGTTGAAATACATCAGCCGCCAAAGGCAAGAATATCTGTGAGTAACAAGCAGGATAACTATAAAGAAAACTGAATGTGGCATATTATAGTCAAAATTCTGGAAACCAAAAAAAGAAAAAAATTAAATGAAATCATTAAAAAATGACATTGCATACAAAGGATCAATGATAGAAACAATGGCCGACTTCTCATCAGAAACAATGAAAAGCAGAAGACAACTGAACAGCTTTGAACCACTTATAAAAACATGATCAACCCTGAATTCAACATAGTACACATATCTCTTTTTAAAGTTTTGGTGAAATAAAGATATTTTGCAAGTAAAAGAAAGCTGAAGAACTTCACCCCAGCAAGCTTACAATCCAAGAAATGCTAATGTAAGTCCCATGAGCTGAAGTGAACTAATGCTAGAAGAAAACTTCTAAGAAAGGAATGGAGAGCACTGGAAATGCTTAGTATGTGAAAGAGTATAAATGACTATAAACTATAATTTATCCAAATGACAAGTAGTCTGATGCAAAAATAATGACATATACCAAAAATTCTGATCAGAAGAATGCAATTACATTGTATTTTTTGAAGTGGTAAAATACTAATGCTAAGTAACTTGTGATAAGTTAAGAACTGTTGAGCAGCCATTAAAAAAATGAAAGATGTATAGATGAAAACTCAGTAAAGGAAATGAAAAAATGCTATAAAATATTTAATTAATAAAAATGGCAATATAGGAGGAGCAGGGATACAAAAAAAGAGATGAGACAAATAAAAAACAAACAAGAGACACCTCTTATCAGCAAGGGTGCCTGAACAAAGCATATTTGCATACCTGACCCTTAACCCTACCCCACAGTATCATAATAAAAAATATTGATTGTGAAAAAAAACAAAACAGTAAAATGGTGGGTGGAAAATAAGAGCAACAGATGTAAATAGACCACAATATACAAATAAATGCAATGGGACAAGTAATAGATAGCAAGTTGGTAAGATTAAATTCAATAATACTATTAAATGTGGAAAGATTAAACACTTCAAATGAAAGTATGACCAAGTCACATAGTGTCTATAAGAGATACACAGGAGTTAGGTAGATTGAAAGTAAAAAGGATGGAAAATATGTATGATGTAAACAATAAGCACAAGAAATCTATTGTACATATCAGACAAAGTAGACATGAAAGCAAGAAGTATTAATAGAGATAAAGTTGCTGAATAATGATAAAAATGTTAATGCATCAAGAAGCATAAAATTATAAAATGTGCTTATACCTAATAATAGAGCTATAAAATACAGGCAAGAAAAAACGTAACTGTTTCTAGACAATAAAAGCATCTTATATATGTCTGACAAAACCAAAGAAAGAAGGAGATAATTTCATAATCATAATTAGGTATTCAGTGTACCTTTTCTATTTCTTACTATACAAATAAGAAGTTAACTTCTTACTATATAACTAAGAAGTTAGTCCTAGAACTAACTGACATTTTATCGAACACTAAACTAGCGGCAAAATACATATTTTCTTAAACTGCACATACAACATTGGCCAAAATTCAGCTTATACTAGGCCATAAAAGCATCACAACAAAACAGAAATAAATTTGAAAAGATAAAAATCTTACAGTCTGATGTCTATCTATACCAAAATCAGATTAGAAATAATTAACAACAGTTTCCAAATATTTCCAAATATTTTAATGTTAAAATAGCTGCTTATGTCCTATAAGTCAAATAAGAAGTCACAAGAGAAATTTAAATATGTTTGAATATTAGAATATAATATACAAAAATGAGTGGGATGTAATTAAAGCATCAATTTACAAGGGAACTCATAGCTTTAAAGTTAGGAAAGAGTTAAAATTGATTGACTGAGCTTTTAATTTAGGAATCCAGAAAAAGATGAGAAAACTAGAATCAAGCAGGTAATAAGGAACAAAGACTAAAGATAAAAGAATAAATAATACATAAAGTAGAGAAGAACCAGTAGAAAAAATTAATAAAACCAAAATTTGACTCTTCCTAAACTACTAGCAAGATTGATCAAGAAATAAAAAAGAGAGAGAATTACAAAGAACCCAAACTAACAATATAAGGGGGAAAAGGAGGACTCACTACAGATCCCACAGACATTAACAGGATAAATATGGAATACTACAAATTACTTGGGGCCAAAAATATTTGCAATTTAGATAAAATGAAAGAATTTCTTGAAAAGACAGCTGACTAAAATGAAAACACAATAGAGAATTTAGATGGACATCTATTACATTTATTGAATTTGTTTCTAAAATTCTTCCCACAAAAAATACTCCATACTCCAGATTATTTCTGTGTGAATTCCACCAAACATTAAAAAATAAAATAAGATGGAAGAAACTTATCAAATATTTTTAAAGTTTATAGTTGTGAATGGATAAAAATGTTCTATTTATGAAATGAGGCAAAAATATTAGACCTACCATCCAAAGGACATGTCTACACTATTGCAGGGCATCCAGCTGAAGTAAAAAGAGAAAGGCCAGAAATAAATGGTGGAGAATAGCTATTTCAGGAAACAGCTTATAGAATAAAGAAAATCGCAGTAATATAAATTCCTGACAATACAGAATTCAGGTAAAAGGCATTCAGCATTAAAATAAAGATTTCCTTTATGATGCAGTCGCCAAAAACTTAACAATCATAAATCTGTATGATTCCAGAATCTTTTTAGAGTAAATAAAGTAGAGTCCATTAAAATCCTTGACTATTTGGACGAACTCACTATCCTAGTTGGAAATGTTAATACATTCTAATACTGACAGATCAAGTAAGTCATACCGTTGGGGATCTGACTCATTCATCAGGCTCCATGAGTAGGTATATTTAGAGAACATGCTTTGGTATCACTATAAAGAAAATACACATCATTTTCAAAACTCTATAAGACATCAAAGTAGAACGTATTTATCATACCCCAGAATAAAAATAAATTATCCAAGTAGAAATAAAAGAGGCTGCAATCTCGATCAAATCTAATGGGATGCAAAATTAAAAAGAGTAACCAAAAATAATATCTTCATGGAATTTAAAAATCAGACTTATGAATTACTTTTTTGTTAAAAAGAGATGGAAATTGAAATTATAGGCTTTTTAGAGAAGAATGATAATGAGTAGCTAAAAATCAAGGACTGTGGGATTTGGCAAAAGCAATAATTGTTAGAATGTTTATGTCCTTAAATGCATTTATTACAAAAGATTGACAATAAATGACAATCAAGAAAGAGAATGATATAAGTTTAAATAAAGAAGAAAATAACTTTTAAGAGTTGAATCAGAAACTAATTAATAATAGAAAATAGACAGAAAGACTAGACCTTAATAATAAACCAAGAACTTGTTCTTTGAGATCAATAAAACATTCAAAGTTTCAAGTCTAGTCTAAAGAAAAAAATATAAAATTAGTATTAAGCACAAGAAAAATTTACTTCAAATATGGAATATTTAAATTATAAGAAAATGTTATATATAATATATTTCTCTTTTTTTTCTTTTTGAGTTGGAGTCTCATTCTGTCACCCAGGCTGGAGGGCAGTGGCACCTGCTGGACTCCTGTGATCCTTCCACCCCAGGCTTCCAAGTAGCTGGAACTACAGGCTCACTCTACCATGCCCGGCTAGCTTTTATTATTTATTGTGACGAGGTCTCCCCAAGTTGCCCGGGTGGGTCTCGAACCCACGGGCTCAGGCAATCCTCTCACCTCAGCCTCCCAAAGTGCTGGGATTACAGGCTGAGCCACCAAGCTCAGCTAGAATATTTTTCATGTGAAAATCTAAATGAAATGGATAATTTGCTAGGAAAATTATCGAAATTGATTCAATAAATAAAATCAATAAACAAAATGTGTCATGTCTACCAAAAACAGAACCTGGATCAGGAATATAATTAGGTAGACCTAAATCTGACAACACTGCTTACCAGCTTCAGGCAAGTTTTTCAACTTATTTGGGCTTCCATTTCTTTTTTGGTAAAATAAGGTACTAATGGTAACTACCATATAGGAATATTGAGAGGTTAAAGTGATATATCTGTATATCTGTATCTACTTCTATTTTTATTTCTATATCAGAGCGGCATTTGGCACCTAATACTTTGTAGATATTAGCAGGTATCATCATCACCACCATTACCACCATCATCATCATCACCATCCCCATCACTATTACCCATCATTGTTATCTCAACCATCATCACTACCATCCCTATCACCACCACCATCACCACCACCATCTTCATTACCATCCCTATCACTACCATCATCACCACCATCCCTATCACCATCACCATCATCATCATCAGATGATTTTTACAGTTGTTTTACCAAACCTTCAAGAAGAGACCATTCATTCTGTATTTACACAGTTTCAGACCGATAGGTAGGCAGTAGGTAGGTAGGTAGGTAGGTAGGTAGGTAGGTAGATGGATAGATAGATAGATAGATAGATAGATAGATAGATAGATAGATAGATAGATAGATAGAGTTTCCAAACTCATCTTAATGAAGCTGGCATTACCTTGACACTGAGAAGGAACTGGGAGAGCATAGAGTTAAAAAAAAATACTGTCAGAGCTCTTTTGTAAAAACAGAGGAGAGGATAGCAAACCAAAGCTCAGCAGATGAATCGCTGTGATTCCCTTTAGTCATAGAAATAATGACTAGAGCCCTCTATAACTCTGAGATATGGGCTACACATACCCCACCACTGCAGGATCCACATTTTATCCTTGTTTAATAACAGTCAAGCATGGGTCTGGCCTGTAGTCTACAAAATAGGTATACTTGGTATACACACACTCTCCAGCAGAGTCTTATCATTACTCATAAAACTTGAACAAATATTACTATCAGGACAGGTATTTGAAAGCACCATGGATCATGTCCAAGACATGACTCAGTGCTCAATACACCATTGGTTCAGGCCCAGCTCTGAGTTTGAACCGCAGTTTTTGTAGCTTGACACCTATCCCCTGTAATCATCTCTCATAACAGATTTGGTATCCAAGACGGTGCATTGAGTGACGCCTTTCCCTCATGACAGCATAAAGAGGTCTTGTCAGCACATTCATTGCTCACTTCACCTCGCTGCTGACTTGCATCTGGGTCTCCCGTTCCATACATACATTGTCATTTCCGGGTATCACTCCTCTTCTCAGTGTCAGATCCTCAGTTTCTTCACTATCTCCAGCCAGCCTCATTGGTATGAGGTTCCATTTTGGTCTCAGACACTGTCCAACCCCTCCTTGGATGCTCCATTTGCATTTCATCTTTGATGATTCATCGTACTGCAGCCCTTTTTTTATACTCCTGAAACTTCTATCCTTGAACGAAACAAAGTTTTAAAAGGCATTGGATTATTTAATTATTTAAAGGACATCTCAGATATGCATACAATTCTTATAAATAAACCTATAATCTGTCAGTAGCAGAATGTGTAACTTAGTGGATGTGTTTTCACATGGTCACGGGATGCTTTTGTGTTCATTGGCTTGCTCAAGCATGTGAAAGCCTCACTACACATCTAGCTTGCATCTGTGTTGAACTGAGTTGGTTGAATCCAGTTGTGTAGACAGAGGAGGGTGAGAACTCATTGTCACCTATGACAGCAGTAGTCAGTCACTGTGGGACTTGAGGTCTTGGTGGCTATTGAGGTGAGGTTGCCCTGGAAGCAGCAGCTTCCAGGAACTCACTGGCAGGAAAGAGGCCACCAAGATGGAGGATGCAGCCGGGTGCAGCCTGCAACTCCCAAGTGCATAGGCAAGTTCTAGCCGGGCTTGGTGGCTCAGCCTGTAATCCCGCACCTTTGGGAGGCTGAGGTGAGTGGATTGTCTGAGCCTGTGGGTTCGAGACCCACCTGGACAGCGAGACCTCATCTCTACAATAAATAAAAAAATCAGCTGGGCGTGGTAGCGCATGCCTGTAATTCCAGCTACTTGGAAGCCTGAGGCGGAAGGATCGCCGGAGCCCAGCAGGTCGAGGCCGCGGTGGCCGGGAGCGGCCACTGCACTCCAGTCTGGGCGACAGAGTGAGACTCCAACTCAAAAAAAAAAAAAAAAAAAAAGATTGTTCTAATAGACACCGGACACCACTAAAGGAGGGAGGGAGGGAGAAGGGAGAAGGGGCACACAACCAGACTCTGAGTACCAAGTCCACTACCAGAAAAAGAGAGGGTTCGCTAGATGCCCAAACCTTATCTACATGCAATTTGCTTGTGTGGTAAATCTTCACATGTACCCAAAACTCGAAAATTTAAAAAAATTAAAATAACACAATTGTTCTTCTTTCATAAAGAACTGACAAGGACAGGGAAGCTGTATTGAGTCATCAATAAGTTGTCTACAGTTGCATGAGACATCACTGTAGACATTTCTTCTATGTATGTGTGTTTGGTTTGTTTTGGCTCCATTTTTATTCCTCAGAAATGAGTGAGGATTGCAGTCCTAATCATAATTAAGTCCTAATTAATCCAAAAGTATTAGTGGTAGCTTTCCAGAATGATAGACTGACTAGTTTCTTTTTGTTTCCCGGTAGAACGTCCATCCTGGGGATTTCCTTTGGAGCTGCATTTCTCTTGCTTGCCTTTATCCTGTTCGTCTGCTTTGCTGGACAACTTGTGGTAGGTACTTCAGATATGGAACCTCTTTGAAATGTGGTCATCTCATGAAAACTGATGTCTTGCCTACAGCTTTCAAAAGCAGCGAGAGCTTATTGATTTACCATTTCAAGAACTGAATATCTCAGTAAAGAAAGGAGGCACCCTTCAGGTCAACAGCCCAGAACATAGACAGAGGTAACTCATGCCCAACTCGGATACTGATGTGAAGACATTTGAAATGTTGTATAGCGTACCATAAAATAATATTTTTACTAATTTGTGTCTGTCAATATTTTTATCATTTCCTCTAAGTTTACAGAGTATTTACAGCAGCAAATGCAAGTGTAATAAGAGGCTTTCAGTACACAGGGAAATGAAAATTTAAACCAAACACATCTTTGACATTCACTTTCAAGCTATAAAATTGCGTAGTATTTGAAGGAAGCAACTGTTAAAATATCCTTTATTGTTTTAATGAAAGCAAACCATTGTAAATTCATATAGTTTAAATGCTAGTTTGGGATATAATAATTGATCTAAGTTTATTAAAGCCTAAAGCAAGGGTTGCTAGTTGGCCATCGGTCTTTGAGAGCATCCTACAAAAGCCAACAATGGGCTCAAAGTCTCCCAAAGATATGTCAATGTTTCATTTTGTTCTGTGGTGATGAACTGAGACAGAGGCCACTCTGAGCCCGCTTTCCAGGAGGTCATGGACGTACTCAGGAGAAACTTCAGAGATTTTTTTTCTTTTTTTTTTGGTAAAGACAGTGTGTCACTATGTTGCCCAGGCTGATGACAAACACCTGGCCTCCAGTGATCTTCCTGCTCGGCCTCCCAAAGTGCTGGGATTATAGGCATGAGCCACTGTGCCTGGTTGAAAGATTCTTTTGAATCCAAATTTAGCATGATAATAATCTCTTATACAAAATCAGTGAAATAACCTTTAAAATATTTGTCAACAGATACATTTTATGTGATGTGTGGGATTACAGAAAATACTGCAGATTTTTTTTTTTTTTTTTTTTTTTTTGAGTTGGAGTCTCACTCTGTCGCCCAGACTGGAGTGCAGTGGCTGCTCCCAGCCACCACATCCTCGACCTGCTAGGCTCTACTGATCCTTCTGCCTCAGCCTTCCAAGTAGCCGGAATTACAGGCATGCACTACCAGGCCCGGCTGATTTTTTGATTTATTGTAGAGATGAGATCTTGCTGCCCAGGCGGGTCTTGAACCCGCGGGCTCAGGCAATCCACTCACCTCAGCCTCCCAAAGGTGCGGGATTACAGGCTGAGCCACTGAGCCTGGCTATGTAGATACTTTTATGTTGTCAAAATCATAATTTCTTCTGCCAGTTAGACGTTGACAAGCTTGTTTAAATGATACCACCAAGGAAGCAGCCTCAGGTTTGTGGTCTACCTGTCCCCTCTCAGGACCATGCTATACCCATCAGCAGGCCCCAGTGGCTTTTGTGAAAGTACTTTTCTCATTCTGAATGGGTTTACACTTTGCATTTGTGATTTTGTTGTAATGTCATTTTGCTTTTGTAAAAACACACACCTACAGCTAGCAACATCAGTTCAGTGCCATAATAGCCTCTTAAAGTCCTCATTCTCCCTTCAAAAACTGCAGAAGCAATAATCCTGGGGCCCCAGGCTGTCCATTGCCTTCCAGTCTTATGTGTTGACATCTTTTGGCAACACAGGTTGGGGTGCCAAAGTTTATTTCTGCGTTTTGACAGTAGGCACTTGGCCTTTTGTGCCTTGCAACTTTGCAAACTTTTGTGGATTCTGTTTACTCTATGCTGGTTTAGATGTTTCAGATTGCGTTGAAAGTGCTTCCAAAAACATGGGATTGGTGGTCTAACTTACTCTAATGCACACATAGCATCTTGAGTCTCTCAAACCTCCCCAGAATACAGTGTGGGTAGTAGAGAGAAGGTGATTGTAGACATTGTAGGCGGTAGAGAGAGGAAGAGCCTGGGTATATATTGACTCCCTCTGAAAGACTCTGATGGGCATTCATGGCAAAGTTTTTAAATACCAAATATATAAAGAGGCTTAGTTTTCTATGTCCCTAGAGTCATCCCTTGGGGAAAAAGTACACAGGCTTCACCCTCTCTTTTCCTTGCAGTCCATTTCTCAGGTTTAGTTTTTCACCATAAAAAAATATCATTTGTGGTTTCATTGGAAATCTCAACCTGGTTCTAATTAAATCACTTTATACCATCATACCTAACTAGCCATATTTTTCATATTCTATTCCAAGGAATCCAGATTTGGGCGTAGGGGGCATTGTGTATATTTAGGGTTTCAAGCTGACTTTTTACTTTCCACTGTCTAAGTTGCTATATTAGAGAAACATAGAATTATGACAGAAAAAGAAAAATTTCAAGGCCCACTGTGCTGCCTTTGTGGGGAAGCTTTGCTCTTAGGTGATGTCTTCTCTTGCAGCCATGCTAGAATCCCATCCCCCTGCCGTAGGCTGTCTTGGCTCTTGGTCCCTCCTGTGGCCAGCCTATGGCCCCTACAAGCTATCCAGGTGACATCCACAGCTCCTTCTCCCCTCCTATTCCCAGGGCTTTCTGAGACCAGAGACCCTAGCACCCACTTACCGCTTGCTGGGAAGTTTTTTTGTTCTGTTTTGTTCCGTTTTTGTGGTGTCTGGAAGGGCAAATTTCTAGACGACCAATGAATTGGTGCCCACCACCTCCACACAAGAAGCCTGTATTATGCCAAAGTGGCCGGGAAGGCTAAACTTGAAGTCATTTAGTTTTCGTAAATCAATAAAATCTGTGAATAAGTCTCCCCCAAGTGGCCAGCTGTAATCCTTCATCCTTGGTATAGTCCTTGAAAAGTTCAAGAAGGAATTTTTCTTTCAATAATAGTTTTTTTTTCTGTGTAAACCATTCGGTAAGGATTTTTTTTTTGACCCTTAACATCAAACATATCAATGCACAGTCAATTTAAGAAGGCTTAGATATGCTTTGTACTCTGCCATCCAAATTCAGTAAAAAATTGTGCCCATCAGATATTCCACAGTGATCACGGAGAAACATGATACATTTCCAATGAGATTTCCTAGCTGCCCATTTCCCGACTTACTAATAGCCTGTCAATCGTGTGTGTTTTGGGGGAGGGGGTTTACAATGATTTACATTTACTTATGACTACCAAAACTACCCTTTGTTAGCATATAGTAACTTTCTGAATATTTGAATGCCAAAAGCGGTGTTTGTGCTATGATATCAGTATTCGATTCTCTGTATGGAAAATTAACATAAAATGTGTTTGCAAAGGAAGCTGAGCAGAGCTAAGCCTGGCTGGTATTCTTCCAAGAGCTTTGCCTTTGTTACTTCCTGTTACACAAAAAAGTGCAACACAAGTAAATCAAATCAATCGGTCTTTTTACAGCTGGGTTTGATCAAATGGTAGGAAAACATCAAAATGGGCACACACAAAAATAAGGGTGATAATGAAATGCAAATTTTTCCTATTGACAGAAAAATCACACAGATATTCGTTCAGCAACGTGTTCTGGAAAATATGGTAGGGAATTACTTTTTTATTGTCAACATTCCTGCGGGAAGCCCAGCCCTCTCCTGCCTCTGCCCCTTCACTCCCACCAGAACCTGGCCCGGTCCCCTCCCAGGAGTGCCCCACCACCACCACTTGTCTCCTGTTTCTTAGTTCTTGCCCACATGAGTGGGCATAGCATCCACATGCCTTCCTACAAACCTTCTCGGAAACCACACCATCCCTTGTGATGGGCCCATGTTCTTTGCACCATGAAACTTAGCATCTGTGCCACATAGCTTAGCCTCCATTATAGAATACCTCATTTAAACCTCTATTTTTTATGCTGTGAATTCCCCTTTCATATAATAAGTTCCTTAGGGCAACAATGGTTTTCTAAACTTGCTTTCTGTCCCCTCACTGAATCCTAATCACATAAATGTGTTCAATAAGCAAGTGCTAAGTAAACACTCCTGGACTCCACATATTGTTTTCTTCTTCCCTCCATCTGGCCCTGTGTAGCATCCCTGTCATCTTACAGTTCCCAATCATTCTTAGGCAAAGTTAGTCGTGCCCTAAGGGACCTTCTTCAGAAACCCTCTCGTGGGGAACAGGTTCTAAATGTAGGTAAGGCAATGTGTGAATGAGAGGGGGAATGGTGAGTCGGTGGACTTCATCACACTGCATTGAAATTTCTTGCTCATATATGCCATGATTCCTCTATGCTGACTTTCTTAAGGCTATCTCCATAGTGGGAAATAATCTTCTCACTTTCATGATCCATCTCTGAAGAGCCCATCTTTTCTCCCACCAGCTTCTCTGGTGCTGGCTGGCTGAGATTCCCATTTTGCATGATTACTTTTACTCTCTCAGATATTAGTAATTAGCTCAGTAATCAGGCTGAGTTCACTTCTGCCCTATTCTGTTCATTGTAGTACTTGGGGCCCTTAAAACACAAAATAAATATTTAGTATCAGTTAACTTGAAGAAATGTTGGGTTGCACCCAAAAGCAATTTCCTGGCACACTGCTCAGAAAACATCTCACCCCCATCCCCACCCAGACCTGACTTCTTCCAAGCTCGAAGCACTGACTTGAGCTCACAGTTGCTGTATTCTGCTCAGCATTCTGGCAGGCTGCTGGCATTCGTGTACAGTCCTGGCTTCCTGGCGTATTACTCTCACTTGTCAGATCACCTCGGACACCTCTGCCTTGATGCTTTCATGAGGTGCTTTGCTTTCTACTTCAGATGCTTCTTAGCATTTCAGAATTGTAAACCTCAAGAGCCAAGAGAGAATCCAGAGATGACCCCATTCAGCCCCTCATGTTGCAAATGAGAGACCCAGTACTCCAGAGGTGCCATTCACTTAACTGAATTTCCAGTTCCAATCACAAAAGTCCCACCACACACACATTCACACATGCACAAATGCAGAAGGAGCTGTGATCAGATCTCTTGAGGATGGAAATGGAGGCTTGGGGCATATTCAGGAATGCAAGGACTATAAGACCCAAAAAATCTTCCTATCTTTGGGCAGTATCCTTCCGGATCAATCCAAACTGCATATGATGGGAAAGATCCCCATAAGTGGTTCTGATTCCAGCCTCTTTGTGGTTTATAAATAATAAATGCTATATTAAAATTACCTACTTACTTTGCTCAGCACTTAGAACATGCTGACTCATCTATCCTCACAAGAGCCAATGGAGGGAATGCCCCTTCTACAGTTTAACAAAACAGAGGCTAACAGGTGCTGTGCAACTTGCCCATTGGTGAGCACCAAGGTGTTGGAGCCAGAATTGGAATCAAGCCTTAGAATCTTATCATTGGAGGCAGGTTGCAGAGGGTACCAGACTGTATATGAAGAGAATCATGGGTAGACATGTACCCAGTGCTAGGAAGGGATGCCCATGTTCATGGACATGGACATGAACGAGTGTGGTGCTGAGGTTTTCTTGTGGTGACTTCTCAGCACCCATTGATCAAAATTGTGTCATTAAGTCAAGGTAACCTCACATAGTACCTCATTCGTATTGTCCTCTAGTCTAGTTTCTTAAAACACACTATTCAGCTGTTGGTTTAGTTTATTTAAAACTAGGTCCTGGCAAAGTATATAGTCATCTTATAAGACATTTGAAAAATGCAAAAAAGTTAATTTAGTCTAAAATAAACTAGTAAAAAGTACCTTTAATAATACTTTGAGATATATTTTATACATACTAAAGTCCTTCAGAGTGTCTTCATACATACTATTTTATTTGATAAGGGCAACAATCTATTTTATCTAGGTAGAAACTCAGACCAGAATAAGAGATCCAAGTTCACATTTTCATGGCAATCAGCAACAAAAACTTGATAATAGATGTCATCATAGTAGTAAGAATGCTAATAAGTGCACAATTGCTGTCAGATTTAACTTTCTAAACTACCTGAGGTGGTTTAGACTTGCTTCTCTATAACAAATACAAGTGACTTCAACCAAAAATACCACTTAAAAAAAAAAAAGGCCCAAAACATCTTTAGAACAAGTATGCTAGATACAGCAAATGAAAATGCCAGAGGAAATTTTTCTCTCCATGTTGTTACCTTGTGCTTTGTAAAGCAGGGATAATACGATGCCAGCCCCCCAACCTTGTTCCAGGCAGAGATGAAAGCACAGACAGAGAGGTCATCCTGGGAAAGGAGAAGTAGGTCATACACCAGCTAATAGAAAAGCTTTCTACCCCATAGCAGTGTTTTTCCCTTGAAGTCTGTTTTCTCTAATGTCAATATAACTCTACCATATATTTTTTTCTGGTTCGTATTTGCCCGATGTTCCTTTTTCCATCTTTCTACTTTCAGCTTTTCCTTGTCGTGATGTGGGTTTTAGTTGTAGCAATGGTAAACAACATCTAGCTGTATGCTATTTTCTCTGATCCAAACATCTCTCTCTTTTACTTGACAAGTGTAGCACATATATGTGTATTATGATAACTACTACAATCTCATTTTGCTTTTTAAAAATTCCACTGTGTATCTTCTTTGCTTCTACTTATTTCTTCCTCTTCTGTCTTCCCTTGGACCCCTGGAGTTTATTCTCTTTTATTTCCTCTGGTCACTTGGAAGTTAAATATTTGAGTCTGTTTATTTTTTTCAGTTATTATCTCAGAACATGTAACATGCACACATTATTAGCAAGGTCCATTAATATCTCCATCTTATTGCTGAACAATACGAGGATCATGCTCTTAAGTCTCATCGTTCTTTCCTATCTTCCATGCTAGTGTTGTTTAAATTGTTCTGAATGTTAAACAACTCAAATTATTTATTTGTACCATTATTCCTGTTTTTGATTAGGAATTTTTTTGTTCACCATTTGTTTCCCATGCCATTCTTTTCTTCAGGACTCAGTTTCCATATTGCGGAAGTACCTCCTGTTAAAACCCTTCCCATGAGAGCTTGAGTTCCCACTCAGTTTTTGCACCAAAAAAAAGTCTTTATATTTTCCTCCTTGTGTTGATTTATTATAATTTTTCTAACATTTGAAAAACATGGTTTCATAATTTCCTAGTTTCCGTTACACTGGGGAGAAGTCTACTGTGTGTCTAGTTGCTATTCCTTGATTTCTTATGCCTGTGATTGTTTTTATAGGATTTGCTTTTTGTCTTTGTGAGCAAGTAGACTCCATGTGTTAAAGTGTAGTTTGACTTTTGTTTTTGAGGTTCAGTGTGTCTTCTCAACCACAGATTCCTATTTTGCTCCAGATCCACAATGTTATTGCCTGATATCTCCTTGTATTTTATCTCTTCTGTGCTCTTACTGTTCTGTTTTTCTCAACTTTTATCAGAGATATGTGGAATCTCTTCATGATATCTTCTGTTTCTCTTTTATATTTTTCATCTCTTTATTCTTCTGTGCTGTTTTATGAGTTATTTCCTAAGATGTATCTTGCCTTCTCTAGCCATTTAAGGACAATTCATTCAGCCCCTCAATAACTATTGAGTTTTTAATTTCAGCATGTACATTTTCATCTTTAAAGAGTATCTGTGGCTCATTTAAAAAATTTTCCTGCTGTTCTCTTTTAACGTGCTTGTTCATTATGGATTCGAATTCCTCTTTTGTTACTTTAATCTCATTTTATAAATTATTTCAGATTATTTTAATATCTCTAGATTTTGTATTAATTCTACTACATCTGTTGACTTTTCCTCATATAATCTATTATCTCATGTAGTTCATAATTTTTTATTGTGAGGTCATCAGTAGGAACTGCCTCCACCCCCATCTAGGTTGTCCCTGTACTCTGGGGTGTAAGATATTATGTACAAGCAGTATCGTTCTTGTTACTGCAGAGTCCCCAAGCACTTTCTCTGGTTTGGAACCTGATTATTAAGCCCTTAATTTGAGATTCACATTATGAATGAGAAAATTTAATTTCAAACCCAACACCCATATTTAGTTTGGATTTGTCATTGGAAGCTTATTGGTACTTCCGTGAACTATTGAGTAGAGTTCTTCTAGATTTCTCTACCTATAATGAACAGCCTTTTGAGACTTTGAGTTTCATTCAGGGGTTCCATTCCCAGCTGCCCACTTTTTGCAGACCCAAGGCAACATATTTTTCCCCTGTGGGAGTTAAAAACCCGTCCCTTAGATGTCATAGCCAGTGTTTTGTTCCAGGGAATCATAGACCAACCCTACAGCTCAGTCCCTTTATCACTGAGCTCTCAGCTTGTTTCTTTCCCCTCGTGATTTCCCTTCGGGCCCATCACTAAGATAGTGAACATACTCAGCAAGTATTTGTTGAGTCCCTGCTGTATGACACACGAGATGGCTCCTGAAATACAAAGACAAGTACGATGCGGTCACTGTTCTCAAACAGCTCTGCGTGTGGCCAGAGGCAAGTACATTGGCAAAGACAACACAACACGAATGGTGTTGTAAGTGCCACACAGTGGAGCAAGACCAAGGAATGTGATCAACATTGCTGGTGGCAAGGAGAAGGTATAAGAAAGAAACAGGTTGACTTTGTAAAATATGATTGATTGGAATAAAGGAGATTCCTGCAGGAAATTCAAGAGCAATTAGATTATCAAACTACACATGATAGTCTTTGTGACATTACATGTTACAAGTAAGTAATTATTACTCCAGCTTGTTCCTGCCAGAATCATGGTCCTCAGCCTATTCAAATGCCAAAGTAGAAATTCCTTTAGGCAAATACACAAAAGCACATGTTTATATGAAAAATACCACCATACTTTTCAGGCAAAATTTTAACATGGGCTTTGCTTTTCTAATAATAAAAATAATACTCAGTCACTCTGATATCTTTATAACTTTTCTGAACTTTTTGCATTTTATTAAAATGCACCTAATATATGCTTCACTTCTTCTCAAGTAGTTCATCTTATTTTTTAAATGGACCCTAAAGAAATTGTAAATGTAGTCTATTTTTATAATTATTAAGTATGAGGACTTAATTTTAGTGTGACTACCAGTTGTCTCCATTGCAAGTGGTTCAAAATAAGAAAGGAAAAAAAGAAAGAGTGAGAAAAAAGGTTAATTTATTTGATGAAGTTTCTTTTTTGAGTCAGGCTCTCATTCTGTCTCCCAGGCTGGAGTGCAGTGGCATGATCATGGCTCACTGAAGCCTCAAACTCCTGGGCTCAAGCAGTCCTTCTACCTCAGACTCCCTCCCAAGTAGCTGGGACTACAGGTGTATGCCACCATACCGAGAAAAGCTTTTGATTTTTTTTTTGTAAAGATGACATTTCGCTGTATTGCCTAGGCTGGTCTCAAACTCCTGGGCTCTAGTGATCCTCTTGCTTCAGCCTTCCAAAGTGCTGGGATTACAGGTGCAAGCCACTGTGTCTGACTGGCTTGCTTGCTTGTTTCCTTCCTTCCTTCCTTCCTTCCTTCCTTCCTTCCTTCCTTCCTTCCTTCCTCCCTCCCTTCCTTCCTTCCTTCCTTTTCTCCCTTCCCCCCCCCTTTTTCTTTTTCCAAACTGAAAGTATGAACATTTTATTTGTATGTGGAGAATCTACATGTACTGGATTAGGAACACTTATTCCACACTCTTCCTGCCACACCTCAGTGCTCATTGTCCCGACCACCAACTCTAAGATAGGGTTTTTCTATATATTTGTAGTTTTCCTTCTTTTACATTTCCATGCCATTTTGTACCAATCCCATCTGGGTTCATGAATGAATGTGTCACCCCCAGCCAACAGCAGTTCTGAAAGGTGCATGGTGAGCTCACTGTAAGTAACAGCCTATCATAGGATGTGGCAGGACCCACTGATGGTCAGGCAAGGGGAGAAGCAGATGGGGCTGAAAGGATGCCAGAAATTCAACCAGAGATCAAAGCTGATAACTCACTTGCAGGGGCTCAGAGCAGGCGTTTTCTCAGTTTCAGTTGGATAGCACCTTCCAAAGAAAGATCAAAATATCCTTTGGGATGTTACCATTCACAGTGTTTAGTTAGGTTGGTCTGAATTGTGATAAACATTCTTCCACCAGGGGCTTTATTTTAATATTTTGCCCAAAACAGAATAAACTGAAGCAATTCATTATATCAAGAGCCAAGTTGTAATTTTTGTACAGAGCTACAAATATAATCAGTAGTCACTCTTTTTTTAAATCAGCTTCCTTCCACTTTAAGATTTGAGATTTTTTTCTCCTCTGGTTTCTTCTGTTCAGCCCCAACATCTTTGTTCTCCTCCTTGTTCCCCATTGTCCTTGGAACTCTCACATCTCTGTCATCTTCTACTTTCTTGCCCTGCCACCAGCAATGCTTGTCAGTCTTTATACTTCAGAACAGTTTTATTTACTTTGCATCCACTTTATGATGGGGGTGAAGGGAAGATAGCTGCCTGCCTCCCTGACCTTGGAAACAATGAATATTTGGCACAAGCTTAAAAATGTTTTCACAGGGGAACTTTAAAGCACTCATGGAAACTATATGGGAGAATAAACTGAACCAAGCACACCCTGAATCTGTTATCCTGAACCTATGTATGCCAAACCCATGCATCTTGTAAGTGGTTCCAAGTGCCATGGATTTGTCATTTTTCCTGGTATGTCACATGAATACACACACACACACAAACTCCTGCATGGTCTGCCCACATCTGTTCCAGTCAATGACTAGCCTCTGAGCAGAATATAACATATTCCACTAAAATAGTGCATTTAGTAAGATTGTCATCATGTATTACTCTAAAAATTCAAGCAGAGTAACTTGTTTTAATTTTATCATTTCAAAAATATGTCTGTGTAAGAACTAGATACTATTTTACCTGATTGACATTGATATAGAATCTGAATTAGGTTTACATTTTCTCCTGAAATGATAAACTTATTTTCTGCTCTGAACATTTTCATTATCATATGTATGGGTAACATATGTGTGCAGAAATTATCACAGATTTCACACACACAAAAGCATTCATTTGAACAATTTTCTTCTTAAAGAAAGACACTAATCCTAGTTGATCAGGATGCAAATTTATAAATGTTGTCTTAATTTATCAGACTCAAACCAAACGCCAACATCTAGGGGAGTCTGAGCTAGGTGACCATGACATTCCATTTGAATCTTGGTTTCTCCCACAGAACACACATCTGTGATCTTAACAGTACTAGATGTTGCAGGCATTAAACACTAATGATGGACTTTCTCAAGGGAATGTTGTCTGACTGTTTGCCCCTCTAAGATACCGCATGTTCAGAGCATTAAGGGACATCTTACCGGATGAGATATTTAATGCCACCTCCTCTCTCAAGTGGCCAGTGGTAAGATGCCCTGCAGAACCCGGCCTAGCCTACCCCCTGCTGCCAGCCAGCAATTGGCTCTCAGCAGCCCCTGCAGCTAAGGTCAACACTGACTGGAGCTCCCGACAGACTCTCAGGAAAGTCAGGGAAGGACCCAGGAAAAATAACCCAAGGAGTGCGTACAGAACCCTACCCTGGGTCTCCATCAATGGAGCACGTGTGCTGTAGACAAACATTCTTCCTCTTTCATATCAGAAACTGGATATGAACACAGTGGAAAAGAGAAAGAAGGGGTTGTTGTTGTTGTTGTTGTTGTTGTAGATATAAAGCAAAGAGACTTGTAGTCACTAAAATGTTCTGAGAAATATCGTGTCCACTGGAATAACAAGAAGAGTTAACACTTATAAGTCCTGTTCCAAGTGCCTTGTCTAATTCTTTTAAACCTCTGAGAGAAATGAGGTGGCAGGCACTATCCTTATTCCCATTTTAGAGATGAAGAAACAGACCAGAGAGGATAGTTAACTTGCAGAATGTCTTAGCTAGGGGGGTTTGAACCTAGACCACTGGCTGGTTCTTTACCCTTCTAACTGCCTCTGATCCTGCATTGCAGGCTCTCATCTGGTTGTTGTATCAACATTTAACATATGGCCCTCGGGGTGGGTGATCACAACAGCTACAGTTTTAGAAATGACACAGAAAGAAAATGTGAACTACGTGGAAAAATAAAAGTGTATTTGTCAGTGCCGTTCAGCATTGTCAACTTGCGTTTCACAGATGCCACACAGGGTTTAGCATTAGATCAACTTAGTGGTACGAGTCAAATGATGTCATTTATTTCTTCTTCTGAATGTTTTGAAATCATCACTTTTTTTGACGCATAATCTTGGGGCCATGGTCTCTTTAACATAAAGGTTAAAATGTCCATCCCTGGAGGACTCTGAAGTCCTGTTTATCCTAGGAGATAGCATACTCAGATGGTACCCACAGGCAGAGCTGATCGCCCAGATCTCAGGGGAACACTCCATGCTACTGCCTTCTTGCCATCTAGAGGATGGCGAGACTCCCAAGAGCACCTCCCTGGAGTGGTGGCCCTCGGGATGGGTGAGCTCATCCACGGAGACCCCACACTGCAGCATCTGGACCCCGAGAAATGGGGAGCAAGCATTTACTGTCATTCTCTCCAGACTTCAATTTCTTCTTGAATCAAGAAAGCTTCTCCAACATCCATATTCATAACAGCATCATTCACAACAGCCAACAAGTGAAGCAACCCAGTGTTCATCAACAGATGAGTGGATGAAAAAATGTGTAGACACATATACATTTGAAATTTTATTCAGCATTTATTTTTTTGAGTCAGGGTCTCACTCTGTTGGGCTTAGGCAGTCATTCCACCTCAGCCTCCCTAGTAGCTGGCACTAATTTTTTGACTTTTTTTTTGTAGAGACAAGGTCTTGCTATGTTGCCCAGGCTGGTCTTGAACTCCTAGACTCAAGCAATCCTCCTACCTCAGCCTTTCAAAGTGCTGAGATTACATGAGCCACTGCACCTGGCCTAGTCAGCCTTTAAAAAGAAGGAATTCCTGTCATAATGTCTTGATGAAACAGGACATTATGCTGAGAGAAATTAGCCAGTCACAAAAGAATAACTACTCCACGATTCCACTTACATGAGGTATCTAGTATCCAAATCATGGAAACAGGAAGTAGAATGGTGGTTACCAGGGACTGAGAGAAGGGAGAAATGGGAAGTTGTTTTCTAGTGCGTATAGAGTTTCAGTTTTGTGAAGATTCTAGAGATGTTACACAACTATGTGAATATAGTTATCACTGTAGAATGATACACTTAAAATGGTTTAGAGGGTAAATTTTATATTATGTGTTTCACAGTGGTGTTAAAAATTGTTTAGAAATTTTTTCAAAGGTGTGATGGGTAAAGCCATCACACCTCTCACCTGCAACCTTTGGATGTCATTTTGTAGGAACCAGCACCAAACTGAGTCTGTACTCTGGCCTAGATCCTTGTGAACTGCTAATGCAGCAATAAAAGGCACAGGAGATGTATTGATCTGCTTCTACGTACATCAGCAGGATTTATGATAACTTTCATCAGAGCTAGGATCAGAGACCCCACACATCCCCCAGGGAGATTTAATTAACTGACATTTTTTTTCTTTGCCAAAAGAATCCCTTAAAAACATAATTTCAGATTTAGTTTAAAAGATGTACAAGCACACCATACCTTTGTCAGAGAAATTTAATTTGTTCTCAATTTGTAGCAATGATGCTGGAATAATTTTAATAAGGTCTGTGACTTGGTTTGGGTCTCCAGGGGAGGACAGAGTCTACTTGTTTAATCTGTGAACAAGGCTGGTGCTTCTTGTGGTTTTAATCATCGTCATTGAGAAACTGGAGAGGAAACATGACATAGCAACGCCTTTCTTCTTCTTTCTCTCTCCTCCTAGCAATGCAGCAAAAAAGCTTCTCCCCCTCTCATGTGGCTTTTGAAGTCCTCGGGCATCATCACCAACCGTCCCTGGCCACGGATCTCTCTCACGGTCATCACCACGGCCATCATATTGACCATGGCCGTGTTCAACATGGTAAGCACCGGGGTGAGTCAGGGCTCGCACCAGGCCTGGTGCTCTTCCCTTCTATGGCCTGTCCTGGTAGAATTTAGGCAACTTGCCCTTAGCTTCTTTGCAACACCCATTGCTGCCTGTTAAATTCGGCATCTAACAGCTATAGCGGTCATTTCTCTAAGGAAAAGGATGCAAGGATGCTTTCAAGGAATCCACCTTGAGACACAGGTGGGTCCTTGGAGCAGTGTCCCACTTCCTTGTGTGTGTGGCTCCTGAACAGGCTACAGAAATGACTGGAATGTCCTTAGGAGACATATCGGAACCCTCACACCAAGGAGTGTGAGGCACGTGAGGTGTCCTGGCCTGGAGTTCTTAAAGGCCTGTTTGCAAACCCTAGCTTTCACCTCATCAGCTGTGCGATTTGGAAAATGTTTCCATTAAGCTTCTGCAGGCTCCACTTCCACTTCTTGAAAGCGAGAACCAAGACTCCTCGGCCAAATGATTGGTTCTAAGGATTAAATGTGTCCATGTTTCCACTACTCTCAGAACAGTCCTGGGCATTTCTCAAATACTGAGCCAGTGGCCACTCTTACTATATCAGTCTCATCATTGCTGGCATCTCCCCCAAAATAGACACTGGAGTCGTCAGTGCGATTTGAGACACTCCTAAGGATTCTCACTTTGTCATCATCACCCGTAGGGCACCACGAGACTCATGTGCTGGAGACTTTGCCAGTTGAAGGAAAGGCAGAGTATGATGAGATGTAGTCCTTGCCTTCCAGAAGTGTGACAGACCATCTATCATTTAATAATGATGATAGTCATGCAGCTTTTATACTGTAGAAAGTTTTCATTTAGCAAGAAGAGATATTTACGAAATATAAAGATGATTCTGGTTCACTGTTGGATACTGAGAGCCCAAAGACAGTTATCTGCCTCCCAGGAATCCTCATTGGAGTACAGGGAACAGACAACTGGGTGAACCTCTTCTCAGGCCATCTTGAAACTCGGACACCAGAGGCAGTAACTGAAGGGTATAGAGAGGCCATGGGAGGAGGGGAGCAGGGCCTGCTAGGCTGAGTCCTGAAGGGTGGAGAGAGGGAGTTCCCTAGATGGACCTGGAGGAGATGAAGGGGCAAGAGAGGGTGGGTGAAAGATGAGAGGGAGGGACAGTGCTTGGACACACAGCACCTGAGGCTCGTCTTTCTGCTGCAAGGACTGTGAGACCTTCCTCTAGGGGAGAGGACCTCATCTTCTAGGTCTCAAGTATCCCCAGACCATGACATCATTTATTTACTGGTTTGTTTGTTTATTTATTCATTTATTTAATTTTGAGTCGGAGTCTCACTCTGTCACCCAGGCTGGAGTACAGTGGCACAACTCATGGCCACCGCAGCCTCGATCTGCTGGGCTCAGGTGATCCTTCCACCTCAGCCTTCCAAGGAGCTGGAACCATGGGCATGCACCACCATACCTAGCTAATTATTTTTTTTATTTACTGTGGAGATGAGGTCTCACCATGTTGCTCAGGTTGGTCTTGAACCCTTGAGCTCAGGCAATTCTCTCGCCTCTGCCTCCCAAAGTGCTGAGATTACAGGTGTGAACCACTGCACCCGGCGACATCTTTTACTTCTATGCAGGGTTTAATCCAGACTGAATAGGGAAGAGCTGGAAAATGTGACATGTCTGGACAGCAAGTAATTGCCTAGAGAGTTACCAGGTTCTAGACAGACCTATAAACACTGGGGCTCAAGTAGAGACTTGTATCAGCCAGCCTGTGGCACCTGCGTAGGGAGACAGACTGACCAGGATGTTCCATGTGAAACACTCCCCAGTGAAAAACTAGGGAGAGGGGGCAGTGGTATTGCTGTGGTCCCAGAACTTTCATCAGGGAAGCAGCTTCATGTGGAGAAGTTGAAAGGAGAGATTTAAGACAGGAACAGGAGGGGCTTTTCTGAAAAAGTCCTTCTGCAGATGCATCAGTGGCCCCAAGAAAGCCTCACCTATCTGCATAGGCAATGTCATAGGCACTCAGGATTGGGAAGATGTCATGGGGAGGAAGCTGGACAGAGAGGCAGGCAAGGACCACTGGTCAGAGACTGTAAAAACATGAATGTGAACTAGGTGCGGTGACTCACACCTGTAATCCCAGCACTTTGGGATGTGGAGGCAAGAGAATTGCCTGAGCTCAGGGGTTCGAGACCAGCCTGAGCAACATGACAAGACGTCATTTCTACAAGAAAAAATAAATAAATTAGCCAGGCATGGTGCACTTGCCTGTGGTTCCAGCTACTTCGAAGGCTAAAGCGGAAGGATCACCAGAGCCCAGTGGGTCAAGGCTGCTGTGGCCATGAACATGCCATTGCACTCCAACCTGGGTGACGGAGTGAGACTCCAACTCAGAAAAAAAGAAAAAGAAACATGAGTGTGTTTCCTAAATGGGGTCCCTCAGGTTCAGCTTTGTAACCTGCGTTTACACATGAGTCCTGCTGTTCCAAAATCTAGCTCCTGGAAGCAGAGTAGGGCAGATAAAGACTGCAGGAAACACTGGGTCTGAAGTCAACTCCATCGCAGCAGGGTAGAGAGCCAGAACACACGCCGAGGACAGCAGGGAAGCAGGGAGCATGCGCTGGAGTCTGATATACTACAGCCACAAAGGTGTGTGTGTTCAGTTATCCCAGAGGTGGGTGACTGGCACAGTGATCATTAGGCCTCCTCATCCCTCAAGCGTGTGCTCACCTGGGCATGCTAAGCACCAATCGAGCGCGCCTCCTGAGAATTGGCCATGGCAGCACAGGCAGATCAGGGGACAAGACACTGAAGAGGATATGCACACACCTGAGAATGAGGCCTTTGTTTCTTTTTTTATTGTGTAAATTTAACATGTAGAACATGACATTTTTAGATGTGTGTGTGTTTGTGTGTGTGTATTCTATATAGAAAGAAAGAATTACTGAAGGTAAGCAATTTAACTTATCCATCATCTTTCATAGTTGCCTCATTTGTGTGTGTGTGATGAGAGCTCTAAAATCTACTGTCTTAGCAAATTTTCAGTATTCAACACAATATTGTTAACTAAGTCTTTTTGCTGTGCCTTAGAAATCTAAGCTCCTTCATTCTGTATGGCTGTATTCTTTGACCTATGTCTCCCCATTTCCCTGTCTCCTGACCCCTAATAACCACCATTCTATGAATGAATTCAACTTTTTTAGATTTCATATATAAGTGAGATCATGCAGTGTTTGTCTTTCTGTGCCTGGCTTATTCCACCTAGCATAATATCCTCCAGCTTCATCCATGTTGTTGCAAATGACAAGATTTCTTTCTTTTTTAAAGCTAAAGTGTGTGTGTGTGTGTGTGTGTGTGTGTGTGTGTGTGTGTGTGTGTGTGTGTGTGTGGTTTCTCTATCCATTCATCTGTCAGTAGACAGTCAGGTCGATTCTATACCTTGGCTATTGTGAATAATGTTGCAATGAGCATGAGGGTGCAGATATCTCTTTGAGGAAATCTTTCTTCCTTTATTTTTTCACATGCCCTAGGAAAGTGCCTTCCATTCATTAGTTATTCAAGGAAAGACTAAGCAAATGAATAGATAAGCACACAACCCTTTAACAAAGAAACCATTTGTTTCTTTGTAAAATCCGGTTCAACCTTATAACATCAGGATTTGTCACCTAAATTTTTAAAGACAATATAAATTGAAAGCAAAACTGATTTGGAAGCAAGCTGTATTTTGTATAGACTAATGGGTAATGATTGGCAGACTGTTCACTCACTGTCTAGAAATGTTTGACAGGCTGAGCATTGAGGAATAGACTCTTTTTCCCCAGTAGCTATGCTCCTTTAGAAAGAAGAAAACCATCTTCAGTCCCAGAAATACATCTTCCTGTGTCGTTTCCTTTTCTCACAAAGAGAGGAGTTCATTGCCAAGAGAGGTAGAGAAAACCACAGAAGACACATTAAAAGTATAATGGATGATACTTCAGGAAGAAAGATTTTGCCCCATGTACTGAGCTGCCGTCTTCTCTTCAGCAGTAGAGGCAAGGAATACACTAAATTACTTTTTTTTCCCCTTTCCTGTCTATTGATGCAGAGGAATTAAAAATCAGAACTGCTCAAGCAGTTACTTTCTCCATTAGCGCAGGAGAAATGCCATTTATATTGGTTCCTGGAGCCATGAAATTAGTGTTTCTCTTCCATGCAGGTCCTTTTCTTGTATTTATGTCAAAGAAAACTTATAAAATGGTATGAAAGCTGACATCAGGTCCAGAAAGAAAATACTATCACCTTTCTTATGATGTCTTATTAATCACAGAAGAGGAAAGACTTGTCTGAGGGGCTCTGCCTCTGATCACACCTGAGGTTTTACCTAGACCTGCCCTCCAGCTTCTCTGATCCCCCAGGGCTCCTGAGCTCTGATCTTGTGGGACAGACACAGAGTCCTGGGCTAGGTACCTCTGCAGGTGGTGTGGATGCTGCCAGAAGCAGGCAGGCAAGTCAGAAGTGAGCACCTGTGGGGTGCGGTGCCCAGGAAATGGGCTCCCTGTCGCTCACATCAGAAAGGTGACACCTTTCCCTGGGGTTGTGGGTGAAACTCAGTCTTCACAGACTTTCAGTCAAATTCTCACAGTACTGTTTCTGTCTCTTTCTATCTAGCCCCACTTCAAACTGTCCATCCCGGGCCGTTGCTATTTGAAGCAACACATTCCATTGTTCTCAGGTACTTCCTTTCGGAACACATTTTCTAGACTAACTGAGCCCCGCTCCCAAGTTGTTACTTCTGTTTCTTAGCAGTTGTTAACCTAGTGAGGCTAATCCAGTCATCAGGCTCACAATAATAATAGCTCTCCAGGGTTTTTTTTGTGTGTGTGGGGAAAGGGGTGAGGCATGAGTGCACATGCTTTGTTTAAGTCACTGGAAACACCAGGTAATCTTCTGTAAGAAAACTTCATTTTTTCAAAATCGTAGCCTTGTTCAGGTCCATGTGTGTACCCTGCGATTTTTAAGTTTTCTCTTCAGGACAAAGTAAGCATGGTTTTATATTCTTTCTTTTTGTTCTGATTTTAATATTTATGCTTTTTTATTGTATAAAATGTGCATAACATAAAATGCATCACTTAAAACACTTTTAAGTGTACAATTCTGTTGCATTTACAGTGTTGTGCAACCATCACTATTCCCCATTTCCAGAACATGTTCCTCATCCCAAACAGAAACCTTGTCCCCGCTAAACACTAACTCCTCATTCTTTTCCCCACTCCCAGTCACCATCATCCTACTTTCTATCTCTATGATTCTGCCTGTTATTCCAGGCACCTCATGTGAGTGGAATCACACATCTGTCCTTTTGTATCTGGCATCCTGTCCCCAGATGCTCATTTTCTGTTTGATGCCCAGTGCCTACGCAGCAGGTGAGCCTCAGTGTACCCTGCATTTTTCCAGCCAGTGGCAAGCTACCCTTATGGACGGCTCCTCTATCATCACCTACCATTATCTCTTTAGCTCAAAGGAGAGATGTGTTAGGCATCATAGGAGCCAACTTAAGCTGCCCATGACCTCTCTGCTGTTGACTGCGTAACTGGGCCAGTCACCTGGAGGTTCTGCATAGATTTTTCAGTCGCTGCTATCTATTCCAAGCCCACACTTCAACAGCTCTTACAAGAGCCAGGGTCAACAGGCACAGTGTGTTCAGAGGACTTACCTTTCTCACTCTCATTACTCACTGGTGTTGAATGGCAGAATCCAGGTCAGTTTTATTTAAAATGAATTCTGCAATTTTATCAGGATATCTTACACACCTGATGTGTATCCGTGTGACATCAAACACCTCAGTAAAAGTAGAGAACTAAAATTGGTTGTTCATACTTTTTTTTAGTATAGGGTTTTGAGTATTGAATTGCAAATGACCTGTGTGTTTTCTTCCACTTTTAGTTTCTATCTGGCTGTTGAGAATCATGTGTGAGAAGCTGCATGTCCCACCATTTTTGTCCTGAAATTTGGCAATGTCCTCATGCGATTGCCCAAATTATTTTGCAATTCCTCCAGGAAAATATCTGAGAGATTTATTATCAAGGCATCATACATAAGTTTGTGAACCACCCAGGCAAGGAGTTAGTCATTGTTAACTAGCATTCCACTCTATTTCTGATTCCAACCAGATGACAAACATAGTATTGTCATTAGGAATAAAGAAATAATAAATCATGTGATGATAATTTAATATGATTGGAAAAATGTAATTCTGATATGTTTTAAATTGTCTAAAAATGTAAAATTTGAAAATAAAGCTTAAAAATATGTGGTAATCATTAACACTTTATGAGAATATCTTGGTCAGTATTATGATATTTTCCCAATTATTACAAAGGCTAGAAAACTAAAATGGATCTAGGTAGGCATTCCCCAGATCATTGTGATGCTAAAAATTCAGTCTGTCTGGAAAGTTGGGACAGTTTAACCTCAAAGAAGGTAGACAAGAGATTAGTAACTCTCTTGAGAGTATTTGGCTATAATTAGGGAACAACATGCCTTTTTTTAAAGTGCTGAAAAGATAAAAAAAGGGAAATTGATTCAAAATTGTAGTATGATTCTAGATAGAATGAAAAGTTTCTTGAATTTAAGGGTAATTAATAAATACTAGAAAGACATAGCAAAAGAGGGTTGAGGAAGCATTGCTGTATACAGTGATTAAAGTCTTCTATTGTTTTTCAAGGCCAAACCATTATATTTACTGTATTGACTCCTTGCAAGACATAGTTCTTACAATGTATCTATTCATTCATTGTACAAGAATTAAACATTTCATCTTATTTAGTTTCTTATTTATATAGTGATATATTAAAAAAAATTTTTGTTAATTATTTTAAGATCCTCGGTGCCTAAGACTATTAATCCACCATGCTAAATGATCTCCTTTTATTTGTCATTTCTTGATGTTTTAAACATTTAAATCATTTGAATTTTGGGTTTGTCATATCTAAATCTAAATATGTAATCTTTTGGAGTCTGATGTTTGCCAACCAATTACTCCATTCTTTTTTTTTTTTAACATAAATTTATTTCAAAGAATTAGCACATTTGAAGTTCACCCAGAGGTATGACATTTTTTGAAAAGCTCTTCAGCAATACATAAATAAATCTACTTCATATCTTGGATTCCTATATCATTATTTTGCTGAATTTAATCCAAAATGACATAGTGGGCAGAAACATTATACCTACTTTTATTCTTGGGATAGGAGAGCAGTGTTTCCAAAATAAACTAAACAAATACCTTCTTATCTACCTGTGTAAATTAGTTTAAGTATTTGATAAGAACTCTGCCATTCAAGGAAACAGATCAATGAAATCAGGCAAAAGCAGCCATAGAAACTATACACGAAAGTTTTACTGTTTAAACCTTTAATGTGTATAGTTAACTGTATGCAGAAAGCACAAGGTAGATTTATGAATGAGATTAGTTTAGTTCAGAAAAATGCACTGGTCCAAGTCACAATTCTCTGGTTTATCTTTCTAAAACTTTCCTCTGACCCTTAGCTACATTACAGAAAAGTGACTGATCCCAGGGCAATTAAACAGTCTGTGCTGCAAATTCCCTGAGAATGAGGAGGGAGGGGGGAGGAGGGGAGAGAGAGAGAGTGAGAGAGAGAGAGAGAGAGAGAGAGAGAGAGAGAGAGGAAGAGAGAGGGAGGGAGGGAGGGAGAGAAGGAGACCCAGTTTCTCCTATCTTGCTAATATTTTCCTTCTTGGTGCTTGACAACCATTACATAAGAGCTAATTATCTTTATCTTCTCAGCATTACCTTTAAAAAATAAATAAAATCCCCTTCCAACAGTCCTGATAACATTCATCTTCTCAAATTTTTAATTCTCTTATGATTTGAGTTGCCAAATATTCACAAATAATAGATACAAATGTAGTGTTGGTGACTGCATTTTTTTCATAAAATTAACTTTAATTCTTAAATTAAAAACTCACAGAACTCTATTGACTCATTTAATATTTGAACGAAGGTGGCAAAAATACTGCAAAAGAAAAGAAATATTTCAAAGGCTCTAATTTTATGGTGGAGAGTTCAATGTATACATGGTGATATCGGCTTCAAATGTAATTCTTACCAAACCCTCTGTTCTGTGCTTTGTGTATTATTAACTTAATGTTTGATAGAGCTGCTTCCATTTTCTTTAGCACCAACCTTGAAGTTCTGGAATTCCCTATTGGATGCATAGCACCATGAATAGGTACTTATTCAATAGAAATTCTCAATCTTGCTTACTGAGCATAATGAACACAGAAATGTCTAAAGTTAGAATCCACCTGCTAATTTTTAAATTCTAATTTGCACTAATTCACTGGGGGAAAAAACCCTTCTATTTGCAGTTTTTCCTGAGTGACTCAGAGGAAGCAATCTCTCCAACTGCCAATACATCAAATACAAGTTTTTCTGCCTCAAATAATCAGGCAGTGACTCTGCGTGCACAAAATTTATTTTTCCTCCCGGTAAGAGCATTATACTTCGTTGTTTGCTTCTGTGGTTTTCCTGTATGCTATTAGTTTGTACCATCTTCAGTCTCAGATCTGTTCTACACTTCATTTCTCTTCTCTGGTGTCAATCCCTGGGGAGGTCACTAACCCAAGTTGACAAATACCAGCCTTTATAAGTTCTAGCCCTTAGGAAATGGCTTAACTTGCATTTACCAACTTACAATGTCAATGTCAAGCTTTTGCCCATGATGCCTGCCTTTATTCTCTTAACTGCTGCAGTATTTCTAGCATGTGTTCTACCGTGTGATATTCAATTACATGTCACTGAATTTCTGGGATCGTTGCTTGTAGACATTGCTAATTGTTCTGGTGAATCAATATGACCCCCTAAATCTGCAATAATGAGATCTATGTCTCGTTTTTTACCTTTCCTTTCACAACAAATGCTGACCAGAGATTCTGCTCTCAAATAATTCTTGCTGATGGACTCATTTTAATCAGAGTCACAAAGGACTTAGATTAAAATTTCAAAATGTACTAGTACATTAATCTTTTAAGTCAAAAGAGTTAAATCAGCTATTTACTGCTTAACAACTTTATTATTCCATATATTGTTTTTGCTATAGATAGATATAGACAGATAATAGATAGATTTATGCATTAAATATATATGTTTGTTTTGATACTCTCTTTTTCATTTTCTGAATAATCATCTAAAAGTAGTGCAGCTTATTCCCAGTTAGTTTCCATTGCAAATAGGGGGGACTGAATAGGTAACTCAATATGCATGCTTTCAAAATTTCCTACCAATATTTTTAACTCCATTGGAAATGGTTATAAAGTAGATTTATTTTTCTTATTCTTCCTTCTCTGATTTGTTCCCTTGCTATTTTGCTTTGATCCTGTTTTGGTTCTCATCATTTCCTGGGTAGCTCATGACTCAGTGTACAGATAGAAGGGACTTCTAGTGTTCTTTTCAAAAGGTTTCTGAGGCATAAACTGGTTTATGGGCAAGATGACCATTGTCCAAAAGCAGTGTCTCCCTGGGCCTGGGAAGAGAGGGTGACACAGTCTTCATTCCTTACCCAAGGAGCCCTGACCTTCAAACTAGGTAGGGTCTCTGATAGACATTAGCATCAACCCCAGTGAGAATTAGGCATTGCTGATTCCATTTTAGTTATGTGGAAAGCAAAAAGAAGAATTCATAGTGAGAGTCTATTGGCTATAATCTCGCTACTGGTTATTTGGAGGCCTCTTCTTTAGAGAAATATTTAAGTTAACAGTGTGCTCTCTCTCTTCCTCCTGGAACCAATGGCCTTGGCATCCACACGACCCTCAGGCCAGTAGAGAGAGAGTGTACCTACCTACCTACCAGTATTCCTTCAGCATTCACAAGGCATTTTAAGTTTAAAAGTTTAAAGTAAGGATGCATTTTCACAGCAAAGGAAAGTATAACTAGCATAGTTTTCTATTAATTTCCTTTCAGTATGTTTGGGTAGAACAGCTCTCCATGTGTATGTGACTTCACTAAAAGAATAAAGTAATCATTATGAAATTCATTTGTGTAAATCTGTATATCTTGTTTGCAATTGAAGCAAATAATTAGTAGCCCAAGGTAAGGAAAGGTGACATTTATTCAACCTTAAACATTTTTAGAAAATATATACGATAGCATCTTTAGACTCTGGAGGATTTAATAACAGACTGCTACCATTCCAGTATGTCCTCAGGATCAAGCTCCTGGTCAGCTTTTCCAGGAAGCCCACACTCACAGGTCCTGGCTGTACAGAAACGGCACTATGAACTCACCAGTTTAGGAGTCCCCAAGGAGCCTGGAAACATCTTGGCTTCCTCCTTAACAGATCCAAAGGAACATTGGGAATCCTGTTTCATGGGTGATATATCACATAGGCATCATTACTCTCAAGCTCCATGTTATATGATGTCTAAAGTTGACCAGCAAATAGAGAAGAGTGTCCAGTTTACTGCTGGTGGTGGTATAAAGTGAGATTACTCTTCTTAATGGCAATTTTGTACTCATCACTAAAACATACAACAGATATACCTTTTACCCTGCAATACTAATTTTGGAAATTAATTTTAAAGTCAAAAGGATGTTTTCCCAAGTATGTATATAACATCAACAACACACAAGAAAAAAAAACAACCCAGAAGTTAGGAAAAGAAAAAATTTAAATAATTTTTGCTATAACATCATAATAAAATTGTACTCAGTGATCATAAAAGATGTCAAAAAATTTAATGACATACAAATATGTTTCCATGATAAATTGTTAACTGAAAAGTTATTGTCTAAAAAATTCCAAAGAGCATGATCTTAACTCCCCACAATAACAACAATACCAATAATAAGTTGCAAAAACCATCTGGAAAGATATACACAAATTATTAACAGTGGCTAGAGTGAATGTTGAAGATTGTCAAAGACTCTGATGTGTATATGTATCCTTTGTATATTCTTAACATCAAATGTATCATTTCTGTAGGAGGGAAAAAAGAACACATCTTTTTAAAATATCACACAAAATTAACCATAAAGGATCTTAACCATGTAAGCTCTTTGTATCATAGCAGGCACATCATTTCATCCAAAAACTACCTTGTGAAGTAGATATCAGTGGAGTTCCCGTTTTTCAGGTGAGGAAACTGAGACCCAAAGGGACTTTAGTATATTACCCAAGATAACAGTGACTGTCACCTTAATGCAAAATGCAGGTTGATCTCAAAGGTCATATCAAACATGGTAAACATGACTAGTAACTATGGTACTTCAATTAGAACAGGAAAAGAGAGAAGAGACAATGTGCCATGATGAAACTCTTTGGTTTAGAGTAGTAAAATGACAGAATCAAGAAAGCTGTGACCAGGTGGACAGGCAGTTTCTGACTTCATCTCCCTAACACACAGAGGTGAAAGAGGGAAAGCAATTCCTTGGAGGCCAGACCTTATTTCTATGAGCTACACCCACATAACAGTGCCGCCAGCCCTCCTGATCAACTGGCACCTTCCCTGGTGAGCTGAACTGTGGAGCAGGGACAGCTGGTCTTCAGGGCTCTCAACCTGGCCTTCCTGCATTATTCTCCCTCTTCCATGCATCCATCTGTCTGCAGGTTCCCAGCCCACCTTTTAATGCCAGATCACCTATTGCCCAGCCTCCGAGCATTCTAGAAAAGCGGTTTAATAGAAAATGCACTAAAAGTCAACTTCCATTAGCCTATATATTTTAATAGATGTTCCTGAATGTGAAAACTTTTTAAAAACCTAAGAATGAGTTTTGAAATGTGAAATCTTGGGTATCCTTTTCTAGAAATGGACACATATTTCAAACGAGGGGTACTATGGGAACCTTTAAAATCCTACCCGAGACCCCACCCCCCCACACACAAAATCCACCCTTGATGCATATAACACACATTTCCGTGGTTTCTTATTCTGCCATCTCATTCAGCTAGGCTGAATGGTTTGATTACTTTCATTGTACAGTGGTTTTCAAGCATAATTTTAGCAACAGAACCCTTAAAAAAATGAAACCTTACAAAGAACCTTAATTTATAATAATAATAGTAGAATGTATATAGCTTCTCAGGAGCCAGGCACTGAACTCTTGTGTTATTTGATCTTTGCAAGAATCCTCTGAGGTGGATATTATCACCATTTGTACTTTGAGGACTTCTGGAAGGTACAAGACTGCCTAATTGTTATGATGAACTACTTTGGGGAATCCAGTCGGTCAGGAGCTCTGATTGGGACCATGTCCTTGCTGGTACGCAGGACAATTTCCTGGGTTTTAAGGAGAAATTTTTTCATGGTCGTGACAACTGACTCATGGGCTACCAGGTTATATAAATCAGTGCTGCTCAAATTCTTTATGAAGGCTCTATTTTCATTTTGTTTTGCTTTTTAAATTTCAAATCTGTCACAGACTAGTGCCTTTGGGAAATATAAGGGAGAATGACCCCCAATACTGAACTAAGACAAAAAAGACATATGAAATGTGAGGCCATATTTTATTATATTCAACAGAAACAAGAATACTCTGTCAAATTTCTACCAACCTTCCTTAAGGACGTTGGGGAGCTCCCTGGTCTACTGTGAGTAGCTTGTTCTAAGCAACATAGAGAAAGCAGTAATATACATTGTGTTTCTGAGTCCTCAGGTCTGCCCTGAGGTTAATACTTAGTAACTTATTGAAGGTGACAAGGCCAGAACTCATAGAAATAAGATCTGGCTTCCAAGGGCCTGCTTCCCCTCTCTCCCCTCTCTGTGTTAGAGGAGATGAAGTCAGAGGCTGCTATCCACACGGTCCCAGCTCTCTTGGTTCTATCATTTTACTCCCCTAGCCCCAACAGTCCCATTGTGGCACGTTGTCTCTTCTCCCTGTTCTCTGTTGCCAGTGGGAATGAGGGTCAGAATAGTAGAGAACTGACATCAGTTCATTCTGGCTGAAAAAATTAGACTTACAATGCTCAATATCCCTTAAAAATGCTGTCAGCCAAGTGCCATGCTCCCATGTAAAGGAATACTCGAACGTCCTGAGGAATGGCCCACTCGGAGTGTAATCCAGTAGGAGTTCCTTTCGAAGCTGAATTGCCAGGTTGCAGTCCTTACTGAGAAAGGATTTATATTAATTCCTACATAGGTGACTCCACTTACATAAATATGTCTCTTGCAAAGAGGAAGCCCAGTGTATGAGCTTGTTGTATGATCACAGCAAACTCATTTTCCCAAAGTTTCTTTCTTCCACACAAACAGGACAATTGAGTTAATATCAGTAGCCTTCCACATAGCTTACTGTAGATATCCTTAGCTGGGGAATCGAAGAAAAAGCTAGAATGAGAAAGATAAGCAGTTTATACATGGCTTATTCAGTGTGACGAAACTAAAATTGGGTAGCTTATGAACTGGGCTTTTTTTTAAAGACAAGATTTATCAAACACCAATCAGATCTCTGTTTTATTAAACTTCTTATATGTTACTGAATGCTGTCTCTGTTCGAGGAATGCTAAGATAGTAACACAACCCTTTGTTCACAAAAACCCCATCATATAGCAAATAAAGCCTTTATGAGAATGGCTCCTGCTTCTGTGTGTTGAGTCCCTCCCGGCCCGCAGCACCCTGGGCTCTGAACTTTACTCTTTATCTCTGTTCTTTGCGATGACCTACAAGAATGATGTTATTACCCTCATGTTGCGGTGTCATGAACACTGTGATACAGGCAAGTTGGGTCATTGGCCCCTAGTGACCGAATTAATGAGTGACAGAAACAGGATTGAATCCAAAGCCATCCAAAGCCTATCTCACCTGTGTCTGTCGTGATCAGGGGGTGAGGAAATGACTTAATTACATCCTTCTGTTTTCACATAGGCTTTCTGACACACAATTTCTTTTTTCATAAAGTATCTAGGCTTCCTTATGCTTTCAACAGAGTTTTCTGTAATGATTTATATCCTCTTAATAAATTAAAGAATGGAAAGACCAAAAAAGATTCCCCACATCATAACCTTTCCATAAACATGCAGGGGGTCATACTGTTTTCATTTTCAAGAAGTAAATGACATTTGCTTATAATGACGTGGTTTTTAAAAACTTTCATTTCTGAAAAGTGTTTGGTGGTATCCTTGCTTTTTAAAAATCCGTTGTGCTAGGCTGTTACAGAAAGCCATGGAATGAGGAATTCTTTTCTGAATGGAATGTGTTCAGGCATTTGCCATTGGATCAGAGTAGAAACAGACATCCATTTTCACAGCCAGTTTATACATTGACCAGATGAGCTTGGTGGTGGCCCCCAACTGTGGTTGTTCCAGCGCCTCTCAGAAGAGGTCTTTAAAGTATCTGCCTGTGGTCTTTCCCTGGTTCAGTATTTCATATACAGCTGCGTTCTGGGCCTGATCTCCTGTTCGGTGTTCCTGCGGGTGAACTATGAGCTGAAAATGCTGATCATGATGGCGGCCTTGGTGGGCTACAACACTATCCTGCTCCACACCCATGCCCACGTCCTGGGTGACTACAGCCGGGTCTTGTTTGACAGGTGAGCTGCTGCCTCTTCCTTCTCTTCACTTTAGGTCTTTCATGGGATGTGGATAGCATGAGCGTGTGTTGAGTAAATACAAATTAGCAACGCCTTTGCCATTGGTAAATCATTGAGAGAGAGTATCTTTGAAGTGATGGTTCAGAAAAGTGATGTGAATTTTTATTTTAGATGACACAAAATGTGTGTTGTCAAATACATTTTGAAGATATGAAGTTGTTGGGAGAGAGGGTTTGTGTCCTAATCTGTACTCTATTGATAAGGGTAATCTAGGGTTCTCATTCTCAGTACTATTGACATTTTAGACTAAATAATTATTTATTGGGTAGGGTGTGTCTTGTGCATGATACGGTGTTTAGTGACATCCCTGGCCTCTATCTGCTCAATACAAGTCACAGTGCCCTCACCCCAACTCATGACAATCAAGAGTGTCCCCGGAAATTGCCAATGTTGTCCTTGGGAGGGCAAAATGGCCCTCAGTTCAGAATAAAATATTGGGGGGGGGGAAGTGGCTATATTCACAAGTTACAGGAATACATTTCTTATTAGAGAGTTCCTAAAACATTATTGTAGGGAGGGGGAACTGTCAATTCTGGAAATTATTTGTTCTATTAAGAGCTTGACTTCCAAGAAAAAGTATGATTGTATTAACTCCCTCAACCTTAGACCAGATGCAGCAAGAATGATTCTATCAGGCACATTCATTCACTTTATGGAAGATTTCTTGTTATCAAGTTACATCCATAAGCTTGTCATCAATATTTTATTCCCTGCTTGAAAAAAAAAATTGTTTTAATCATTACGATGGTCTCCATTTCACATCTCAATAGCAAAACAACATTTTACAGCAAGTAGTAGGTTTATTTCTGGACCCACCAGGCTTCAGAGTTTTTTTGAAGTGCTTTGCATTTCCCCCCATGTTGTCTGTATCTTTCTTTTAACACAAAATGAATGCCTGAGATATTTGCATTGATTTTTTTGCTCCAGAAAGATGGTTTGTGTTGACAGTGCATAGCCACTTACTTCTCCATTGGAGATCCAGTGTCAGGAACAGCAGTCTTACACTGCGTGAATGTTTCTCACCAATAACACTTACAGAAACACAACTGCAGCCCGTTCTCTTCACCTAATTTAATTTTCATGATTCTCCACACCATGAAATCCTAATAATCTGTAATCAAGCTTAAGGCAGTGGAGTTGCAAAAATGTATAATTGTATTACGAAAATTTTATGATTCCTTAGCCAAGATGAGAATGAAATCAGAAGTTAATTTTCCAATAAATTCTCAAAGCTGCCAACCACACATGCTTTAATGTTTCTCTACCGCATCCAGAGAGCCTGTATCGTATTCCTAAATAAACGAAGCATTATTGATTTTCGCACACAGCTGATGGCGCCACTAAATTCCCCTTTATTAAATTTAAAGCGCCTGAATATGTTACACATCCGAAGCAAAAGGAGAAATCAGATTAGCAAGTTTCTGAGGTGGAGGGAATTGTTGCTGGGGATCTCAGTGCAGCACATTGAGAGGCACACAGTCTCTGAGTAGAGCCCCGCAGCAGGAGAGGAGTTATTAGGTTGAAGAAAAGGAGGTGTTACTTTTTATCGCTTTGATTTTATTCAAGGTCGTTGATGTTTGCTCTCTTGGTTTGTCTTTATAATGACCTCAGAGCTAGGGAGGACTGACAGGAAGCCTCTGCGACTCTTCTTCACTTCCAACAGGAAAGCCAGCATCCTCTAGGGGGGCAGGGGGGTATACCCGCACTTGCCCCCCTCTTCCTAATCATGATCAAAAGATTATGGCATTCAAAAAAAAATCAGTCCCTGCATAAGCTGGCACCATAATCTCAGAAGCATCCCTCTGCCAAAAGAAGAGTATTACTGACAAAATGGCAGAAGAGCATCTAATATCTCAAAATTATCAAATCTTCTAAACTCACCCCACATGAGAGACCCTTAAGAGCAAGAGTCTACAAATCGTCTCCCCTCCAACCAATTTCTCCAGCCTCAGAGTCTGTTTTAAACATCCCTGTGATTCATGCCTGAGACAAAACTGATGGATGTCAATGTTTTCTCTTTCCTGAGATTCAAGAGCATTTCCCTCATCAAATGGTTGATAAAGGGCTCCTCATCCTTTGCCTGGTTTATTGATGCTGACACAACACTTGCCAATATAAAAGTAGGATCAGAAAGAAAAAGAGAGAGGAAGGGAGGGAGGGAGGGAGGAAGGAAGGAATACTGGTATGGCCTTGAGAGTAAACACCTCTGAATCTCAAAATCAGAGGTGCCCTTCAAGGAGGGAGCTGGCCTGCACCATCCAGGCAACATCACCCTTTCTGCTTGAGCCAGTCTGTGTCATTGAAGTCACAGCATTTAGCCACAACCCCTTGGTGACCTGTTTCTGAGCACCCTGTTCTCACCCGCTTCTCATTCCCGGCTTCCTGGTTTCTGCTCGAAAGAGTCTTCTTTCTGTGAGCCAGGCTTGGCTGTGGCAAGATAGTGTCCTTGCTGCCCACTCAGGCCTCTTGACCTGTGTCCTCCTTGGTGTTGACCACTCCCAGGAGACCAGCCTCAAGTGTCTGGCTTTCACCACCTGGTGTACCCAAGACCTGAGCAGCTCCTCTGTCCTGTTCCACCCTGGAAAGATGGAAAGTGTCCACCATGGGTGAAGCAGACATGGACTCTATTGTCTGTCAGCCCCTTTTCTGTGATATTCGCATGTATGCGGAGGAGTTTGACACAATCTTGAATCAAGTGGAAGAGAAGGTCTGAACCAAGCACCCCTGTTGTATCAACAGTGTCAACAACTGTGCCTGGCTTGTAGCTCTCAATAACCACCTGCTGAATGAATGAATGAACAAAAGCAAGATGTATTCCTGAGCAATCAGAAGAACCTAACACTGACTTTATGTGACCCCGCACCTCTCCTGCCTCCAAGACAGAGTGAATCTCCGACTCATTCAGGGTGTGTCTTTTTCAGTCTCTGCATCTGTTTTTGGTGACACCTTTACATTTCAAAGGAAGGTTTCCAAGGAAGAGAGGGCACCTCTATGTAAAGGCAGTACTGCCATCTTCCTGTGTTGTTGCCCTATGTGGGGAAAATGTAGAACAAATGTCCCGCTCCCACTCTCCTGCCAATAACTGTCTTCCAAGTGGGAGGACAGCCTCTGGCCAAGATCATCTGTTACCGGATGAAATGCCCTTGAACATCTGCGAACTCAAGACAGTTTCCGAGGAAGCACATCTTTGTTACTTCTTCTTGTCACATAATGCTTGCTCCCTTTCTCTTGCCAGGAGTATGTAATCTCTCCCCACATCTATTGGGGTGTGGAAAACCTTATACTGACCAGCTACCATCAGTTCCCTCCCATAAGTAATAATAAACCCATGTCTTTATCAGTGTGTCGCTGGAGTGATTTCTTCGGAATAGGTGAACTTTACGCAAGTGCCTTATCTGATCTGGAGCTGCCATGATACACCCTGCACGTGACTTCACCGTGACCCCTATGGCAGGTTCAGAAGCAAATTTGACATTGATCATGAACAAGCCCACAAGATGGTACAAGCCAATGGAATTAACAGAAAATATAGAAGAAAAGCTTCAGGTCAATGAATAATTCAGAAAATGATATTAAATATATTTTTACAGAGTCATGAATGTGAAAGGCAGACTGTTCAGGAGAAAAGAAGAAAACTCGTAGGGAGCATGTACCATTAAAAATCCTCAGGAATGTTTGGAAGGTCCAGAGCAAGATGCTTAATTAATGCTTAACCTAATTCAGTGGTTTTCACAATAGTCCTCCCTACTGTCTTGTGAGTACAAGATGTTTTGTTGAATCGAACAATAACGGCTCCAGTTCCCATCCATGACACCATCTCCCAAAGCCCTTGGCCAGAGCTGCTGAGGACACCAGGTGCTCTTCAAGGTGAAGGTGATGATAATGATGGCTGATGTTGCTGGAAGCTGTTTTTGTGTGGAGGACTCTTCTTCTTCCCATGACAAAGGCTCGCTACTGAATCTGCGAGTTGTCCAATTTTTCTTTGAGTTTCCTTGCAGAACTGAAAAGTCTTCAGGGACGGGTGTAATTTTATGTGGACCCAGACATTATGTTCACTCACCTGAAGGCTAGAAATGTACCTTTAATTCTAGAGAGACATGGGGGATAGTGAGCTTGATCAGAAGTGCTAACCGACCAGGAGCCCTGCAGACTAACCAGCTCTTGCTGGAACTTTAGCCCAATAAAATAAATACTTTGTGGGCAGCACATAGATGAGGTCTTTAAACAACAATTATATCTAGTGCTTAGCATCACACAGGCGCTCTAGACGGTAGCTGGCAGGAATGCTTGTCCAGCTGCAATAGCAATGGAGGTGTTCAACATGGCATCCGTCATGGAGAGCTATGAACTAAGCACTTCACTGGGGAGTTTTTCTGCCTCCCTAGTATTTCCTGGTGTCTCATGAAAGTCCCAGTGGCTAGATTTTGAGAAAGTGTGAAGTATTTTGACAGTGTCCCTACTAGGTAACAGTTGATGTTGAATAAGGGAGAGACTTGAGGAAGAACTGGAGAAAGGAAGGAGAAGGAGAGAAATGTAGGCCTACCCCTGGGTTGAATCATATGTTTTCCCAAGCATCTGAAATTTCTTTAAATTGTAAATTAAAAATGGGTTTCAAGTTTGTATTCTAACCCATGCTATAGTCAAGTGAATATTGAAAAGATTTAAAATTGATTTCAAGTTTAATATCTCAGCTTCCCCTGTCACACCTGTTCCCCCCATCCTATGCCATCTTCAGAAAGCAAAGAACAGTACATATCTCTGTGTCTAACACCCACCAGCAGGGCAGCAGGAAACGAGGCTAACCCAGCTGCCCAACTTTAAAAATAAAGCGAATTGTCCTGGGGCTACTCAGAGTCTACCAAGCTCTCTTCCATTTTTGAAAAGCCACCATTAGCGATCTGCTTCTTTATATGACCTCAAAGAGAAAATGTCCTGTAGTTTGGCCTCACCTGAAAGAAGATAATCGATGTGTAAGCTTTTTGTTTTGTTTTGTTTGACTTTAGGGTGGGGAGAGGGATTTCACAGGGGCTGTACCCATCGACAATATAGAACACACAATACTTCTAACCACCAGCTCTTCTGTCTGTGATGCTGAACTCTGCACAGCTCCTCTGTGTTAGAGTGCACTGATGTAGCAGGTGCTGTCTCCTCAAAATCACTCTTCTCCATAAAATGGAACCATGACTACATTCATGAGGACGCATGAGTATCTCCATAGCAAAGGTCCAGCACTGACCTCCACCACACACACACTATTGTCATCTCTCCTGGCCTGCAGCTGTCTCCGGGGCCCCTTTCCAAGTATGAGTCTAGTTCTCATTGTGTTGGTCCATCACAGCATCAGAATGTTAGGCATTTGTGAACACCACTCTGAGCAAGCAGGGGGCTTTGTGCCATCCGTCCCTGGATGACATCAGGCCACCTTCTGTGGAGGTTTGCATAGGATTCTGTGGATTTGTGTCCAACCAGGGGAGAATAGAATGTCCAGAAACTCCTTAGGGGAGGCGAGCCATTCCCAAGTCAACATGGTTTGTCCATTCATTCATTTATTTTTGCAACAAACTTTTACTGAATACCCTTTACGTGGAATGTGGGAGGCCTGGCCAAGCTGTTTTGCTCACGCTTCTTCACCAACCAGCCATGGGCCAGGATGAAGCCACTGCCTTGATGACTTGGGTAGGAGAAGAGGGTCCAAGAAGAGAACCACAGGAACTGGTATGCCCCTTTCACTAAAATAGCCAGAGAGAGCATTATGCAAGTGCCGCTGTGTGTGTCTGAGCATGTTTCTACTGCATCTCAAGCCAGACTTTGATGAAGATTTACTGACAAGGCATGGGGCTGACTTTATTTTACCTTATGCATTTACTTTATGCATTTTAGCCTTGACATTTGTTTTCTAGGGTGTTATTTTTTTGTTTTGATTTTTTGTTTTTTGGGTTTTTTGAGTCAGAATCTCACTCTGTTGCCCAGGCTGGAGTACAATGGCATGATCATAGCTCACCGCAGCCTTGACTTCTTGGGCTCAGGTGATCTTTCTGCCTCGGCCTCCCTAGTAGCTGGGACAAAACACGTGCCACCATGCCCAGCTAATTTTTTGATTTTTTTGTAGAGATGAGGGGTCTTGCTATGTTGCTCAGACTGGTCTTGAACTCCTGGATTCAAGCAACCTTCCTGCCTCAGCCTCCCAAAGTGTTCGGATTAGGGGTGTGAGCCACTATACCTAGCCTTCTGGGGTATTTTGTTTGGTTTAACTCTGGAAGTCTGAATAGAATTCTGGTCCTGTAACAGAGGTCTCAAACCTGTGCTGAGTGAGGTTTGGTGAGCAGATTCGTCCCTATGATGTTAATCAAGTTGGACATGACATTAGCTTTATTCACTTGACATCAAAGACTCCTGGGAATTCAGGGGTTTTTTGTGGACAAAGCCAAGCATTTTCTTTTCTTTTTCCTTTTTTTTTTTTAAAGTCAGAGTCTCACTCTTGTCACCCAGACTGGAGTGCAGTAGCACGCTCACAGCCACCGCCGTCTCAACCTGTTGGACTCAGGCGATCCTTCTGCCTCACCCTTCCAAGTTGCTGGAACTATAGGAGCACACTATTACGCCCAGCTAATTTTTTGATTTATTGTAAAGACGAGTTCTCACCAAGTTACCTAGGCTGGTCTCAAACCCCTGAGCTCAGGCAATCCCCTCGCCTCAGCCTCCCAAAATACTGGTATGACAACCTTGAGCCACTGTGCCCAACTGCATTTTCTAACTTAATAGTGTAACCAGAGACAACCAAGAAAACTAAAATATACATTAGCTGAAGATCAGAAGGGCGGGAGGGCAGGAAGTGGTCATCATCTTCTTATTGGCCTTGTTTTTATGAGTCATAGACCTCTCGCATCAGGATCCCAGACCAGAATAATTTTTATCCCAATTAATGACCTGACAAAGTCTGATTTTACCTCAACTGGTCTATGTTAACAACATAACAGAAACTAGGTTTCTTTGGATGCTTTTCTTTAAAAAAAAAAAATTCGCCTAGAAAAATATAAACTTTTTGCAAGCAAGATAATGTTTGTGTCCACATGACTAGATGGCTTTTCTTTCCTGAAAGTATTGAAAATGTCCTTTTTTTTTTTAACCTCACCTGAACTGTTTGCCTTCAGGTTAGAGGCTGGTTCATCAAATAATTCGTCCAGTGTGGCAGGTTACTCTGATCTTTTGTACTCCCAAAACTTGAGGGTCAGAATCATTTCTCCACTAACAGCCTCCGTGGAGAGCTGACTGCAAATTAGTGTGTGGCTACAGGCATGTTTCAGTGTCTGAGTCCTCAGAGTCTAATTTTAAATTTGAAAAATGTGGCCGGGCTCGGTGGTTCAGCCTGTAATCCCGCGCCTTGGGAGGCTGAGGTGATTGGATTGCCTGAACCCGCGGGTTCGAGGCCCGCCTGGGCAACTTGGCAAGACCTCATCTCTACAATAAATCAAAAATCATCTGGGCGTGGTAGCGCTCGCCTGTAATTCCAGCTACTCTGAAGGCTGAGGCAGAAGGATCGCCGGAGCCCAGCAGGTCGAGGCTGCAGTGGCCGGGAGCGGCCACTGCACTCCAGTCTGGGCGACAGAGTGAGACTCCAACTGAAAAAAAAAAAAAATTTTTTTAAATGTATATTCAGTCACATTTTGGCTGCCATTGTCATTTTATTGAAAATCATAGAGTTAGAAACATTCTCAGTTATGTTAGCTGTGTCTTCCCCATATTGTAACTCAGTGATGGCGCAACCCTAGCACACAGGAGTACAAAGTGGATTTCATCCTTGAAACATGAAGGATAGAGAGCATGCTCACACCCAACTCAAGCTGTCATTTTGTACAAATGGCTAGCCCTATTGATGGAAAGATATGATGTTTTAATCCTCAGTTTTCTCAAAATGTGGCCTTCCTTGGAAATAGAGTCATTGCAGATGAAATTAATTAGGATGAGGTCAGGCTGAAGTAGAGTGGGCCTCTAACCCAATATGAGCATTGCCTTTATAAGAAGGTGATCAGGGACCAGGCTCACCCCTGTAATCCCAGCACTTTGGGAGGCCGAGGTAGGAGGATCACATGAGGCTGGGAGTTTGAGACTGCAGTGAGCTCTGATTACACCACTACATCCAGCCTGACTGACATAGAAGGACCCTGTCTCCATCATACTAAGCGAACTATCACAGAAACAAAGAACTGAATACCGCACATTCTCACTCATGTACGGGCTGTGAATACCAGTCACACTAGCACAAGGGTAGGATTGGCAGTTGTAGGACGTGCGGAAGGGTAAAGGAGGGGGAACAGTGAGGGAGGGAGACATATGCAACACAGTGGACACCTGGACCACTACCGGGGGAGTGAGGGCCAGCTAGAAGTTCAAACTTCACTGCATGCAACCTACTTATGTAGTTAGTCCTCACTTGTACCCCAGATCTCTAAAATTAAAAAGAAAGAATGTATTCAAGACCTTGTCTCTACAAAAAAAAAGTTTTTAAAATTAACCAGGCATGGTGGCACAGGCCTGTCGTTCTAGCTACTTGGAAGACTGACATGGGATGATCGCTTCAGTCCAGGAGTTCAAGACTGCAGTGAGCAATGACGGAGTCACTACACTCAAGCCTGGGTGCAGAGCAAAACTCTGTCTCTAAAATAAATAAATAAATAAACAAACCAATAAATAAATAATTTTAAAAAGAAGACAGCCATATAAAGGGACAAACACACAGGGAAAGTGCCACGTATCGATAAAGGCAGGGATCGGAATTCCATGGTGACCAGCCAAGGAAAGTCAAAGATTGCCAGCAAGCCACTCGAAGGTAGACCGAGACAAGGAAGAATTCCTTCGATGAGTGTGACCCTGCGAACACCTTGATTTCAGACTTTTGGCCTCCAGAACTAGGAGACAATACTTTTCTGTTGTTTTAAGCCACTCACCTTGTGGTATCTGGTTCCAGCAGCCCCAGGAAATGAATTGGACCAACACCATGACTACACTCTGCCAGGAAGATGTCCTGGGGATTTTATTCCATTGCTTCCCATACTCCCACACCATACTCCTCTTCTTTCCCGTCGCTCCGACACACACAGAGAGGGCAAGCTAACCCAGGGATGGATAGATGGATGGAGAAATTAGTCACTCACACTACAGGAGCCCGAACACCATTTTTCCGCCAGTGGCCACGGGGTAGAAAGAGAAGGCCTGTCGCAGGAGCTGGCAGGGTTTTTCTGCTGACTAAATGAAAGAAGTTTTTGAGAAACCTAAGTGAAATTCAAGAAAGCCAGATGGAGTTCTCCCTAATTGACAGAGAATTTGAGAAGAGAAAAAGGCATCCGTGTATTGATACATCAGTCTGCTTTATCGGCTGTGTGTGCCTCGTGATTCTGAGATCCATTTAGGGCTATACCTTCAGATCCAGTCCCCGGGCCTGCGGGGAGAGCCTCCCCTTGTCTTGCTTCCTGTAAGTCCCCCTCCACCCACCACTATTCCTCAGTAAGACTCAAGATGTGGGAGGCAGTGGAGAGGGTGTTTCCACTCAAGGTTCAATGCATGAATGAGGTGTCCCCCCAAAAAGATTTCTCCCAATAGACTGCCTGGGCACATTTTCTGTGCGATTAACTTGCAGGGGTAATGAGTGGAAGACAGGGATGTCATAGACGCTTTCTCTGGCCCCTTGGAATTGTAAAGGGATGAGATCTTCATGAAACAATGTGGAAATTAAAAACTCAGCCTGCAACTGCCTCTTCAAGTGTTGGCTGTGCTGCACGACTTTTACAATATAGTGTCAGTGGAGTCAGCAAGGAAAAAGATGAATTTGAAATTCACTGACGTCAGGATGGTTCTTAAACATCTGTACCTTCAGTCAGTTTATAATTAACTTTTATTTTTCGGGTCGTAATTACAGTTGTACATGGGAAATGGTGATTTCTCAGCCGTTGGAAGATAGTGTTAGTAATCACTGCCCAGAATGTTGTAGTGAGGTGAAGAGTCCACCCAGCACAGTGAGAAACTGGGCAGGGATGCATTACTGATGTCTTCCTGGACCTGAGGGGAGAATGCAGGCAGAGAATTTCTGTCTGTTGTGTCTTTGTGATACAAAACCCTATGAAAGGCTAAGATCAGGTGCCTGCTTGAAAGTTTTACAAAACTTTATAATTCATAGGTGAGAGTGGCTTGTAGAAATTAAGTTCCCTACTTTACTTTTATACCTTGCTTGATTGTTCATTTCAGGCACATTGTCTCTTTCTGAGAGTAATAACGAAAACATTGAAGGAACCATATATCCGATTATCCATATTGATTCCAGAAGCATGAAGAAAATGTTGTTAATATTCTTCTATGCTTTCTTTTTACATTTACTACAAGGCAAATATATATTTGATATAAAGTAAGAAGTCTGTTTTACCAAGATTTAAAAATGGGAATTTTGGTTTTGTTTTAATGCAATGGGGGTTTGAAGAGAGATTTGAAACACACACGTGTGTTTGGCTGGTATACAATATATACAGGCACTAGAGATTCTGACATTTGTTGATACTTAAATTCTAAGTCCTATATACATGTTGTTTTGTTGTGTTGCTGTATGTCTATTTTGTTTTGTTTTAATAGACCAGGCATTTGGAAAGACCTAAAGACCATGGGCTCTGTGTCTCTCTCTATTTTCTTCATCACACTGCTTGTTCTGGGTAGACAGGTAAGAAGTCTGAGGTTTTTTTTTGTTAATAACTTCTCTAAAGTGCTTCATTAATAATGCTTTGCTGTGTATTGTAGTTAACTTTCATGCAAACAAATGTTTAAGAATCAGAACCAGCTTATTACTTAAAAGAAAAGTAGATAGCACAAGGTGTGGGTGCTTATAGACAAAAGCAAAAAAAAAAGGGGATCTCATTTTTTCTACAAAAGGCAAGCTTTGTGAATGGCAGAGATGTGAATCAATGTCCTGTTAAATCTCAAAATAAACTTTGCAGATGTTGTAAATGCACAAATGTACTCCCCCAATAGCTGACGCTATTTGAAACTGTATCTCCCCTTGACTGGGGTTATCATTTGCATTTCAGAATGGATGGTAATGCTTCTTTTCCTTTGAAGTGGGTCTGAATATCTTTGCTGTCACTTGCAATCATTCTTGAAAATAGGGTCCTCTGTTAAAAAGTTTTATTTTGTGATACAAATAAAACTGTTTCTCTGTCCTTGGGCTCTCCACCTCTTCTGATCTTCTAGTAGAGGCTATGGGTGTAGGATTTTTAAGGACAATTATTCTTTCTCTGCCTAAGCACAAGGACAATTGCCCAAAGGCTACAAGACTCAGCAGAAACCGACTCCACTACAACCAAAGTCTATTTAAAGATGCATGATAGGAGGCCAGGTGCAGGGGCTTATGCCTATATTATTCCAGCACTTTGGCAGGCCGAGGAAGGGGGATCTCTTGAGCCCAGAAGTTCAAGATGATCCTGGGCAACATAGTGAGACTCCATCGCTCAAAAAATAAAAAAAGTTAGGTGGACAAAGTGCTGCATGTCTGTAGTCCCAGCCACTAAGGAGGCTAGGGTAAGAGGATGTCTTTAGCCCAGGAGTTTGAGGCTTAGTGAGCCGTGATCATGCCACTGTACTCCAGCCTGTGCAGGAGAGTGAGACACTGTCTCTAAAGAAGAAAAAAAAAATCTATGATGGATCGTGTGAAACAAAGAAGTGACTTATGTATTTACAAGTAACCCATGAAGATGCAATACTGATTAAAACACATGCACATTGTTAAACAGTTAAAGTGGCAAGTATTTGAGAGGCATACTGCAGACTTGTGACTACTCCCCACTAGCAAGCTGTTAATAATTGCACAGTCGGGCTGAGTTCTGGGACACTGGCCTCCTCTATCTTCCCAAGCAGTGTGGCTGCACCCTCTCTAGGAGCTCACAGTTCAGCCCTCACCAGTGTTCTAGAGCTGAGCCCCCATCCCGCTGCAAAGATCATGGGTCCTTTCCTTCCCACTCCACCTCTGCCACCCTCCCCGACCTCCTGGCATTTTCCCTGTTCTGTGTTCTTTTGGTATGCAGTTTTCACAACCTGCACTCTGTCCTGCTCTTTTTTCCTGGTTTCTCCTGCAACCTGTCTTTTTCTGTCACCACTGACCAGGTTTCCATGCCCACTCACACCCCTTCTTGGAAACCCTATAACCAAGGTGTGGGAGAATTGGGCTTCCTTGCGTGATGTCACCTTCCTTGCATGATGTCATCGTGTCTCAGGCAACTACTCAGCCATCTCCTCTGTAGGATTGCCTATTTTCTCATTTTTATTTATTTATTTTGGATTGGGGCCTCACTCTGTCTCCCAGACTGGAGTGCAGTGGCAGGATCATGGCTCATCTGTCTGCCTCAGCCTCCCGAGTAGCTGGGACTATAGGTGCACACCACCACACCTGACTAATTTTTTGATTTCTTTGTAAAGACACGGTTCTGCTATGTTATCTAGGCTGGTTTTGAACTTCTGAGCTCAACAGTCCTCTCACCTTGGGCTCCCAAAGTGCTGGGATTACAGGTGTGAGCCACCACACCCAGCCCTATTTCTCCAATTTGTACTGGGATGTTTGTCCTGGGGTTTCTTCTGCAAGATTTGTCACTCAGATTGCTTTGTAAGAAATTGTAAGAAGCTAGTATCAAATTGAATTGTCCCAGCTTCTTTTTTTTTTTTTTTTTTGGTCACTGAGATGATAAACATTTCTCACCACTACATACTTAGGGTTGAGTTTAGTGACTGACAATTGATTAGTTACTCTCTAATTGATTTAAAATAGATGATCAAAAGTGTTCCATATTATTATTGAGAATTAAGTTTGCACAATTTGGTTGATACCAGTCTTATAGAGAGTCATTCCTTTTTTGTCATTATGAAACAAGTAATATTTGCATCTAGAGGCCTAGAACAATTGTTGTCCCCCGAAAAAGTTATCATTCTTCATAATCATTCTTTAACAACTAGTGATCACCGAGTATTTTTCTTTTTTTGAGGGGCCCTTCATATGAGTTTCTAATGTGGTAGTTAACTTATACATAAAAAAGAGAATTATAATTATATTGCATTGCTTAGAAAAGTTATAGATGATGGACAGATGGAAGATAAATAGATAGATAGAGGCATGTTTGGCCAAATGTGACCTTCAGCACAGTGTAGCTGGTTCCACAGTACTCTGAGTCCTTCTAGTAGGAGTCTTACAGAAAGCTTCCGTTTTATACAACAAACACTCTGAACACCTGAGCAACTTCTTAGCATGGCTTATGGAAACCTTCCAGACTTACATGAGCTTGATTTGCAGCCTTAACTGGTTCCTTGGAGGTGATTTCCTCTCACGCTTTACTTTTGTCTAATTTTGAGTGCACACCTGTGTCTTCTCAATTCCCCACCGCTGATTCCTTCCATCATTTTAATTTCCAACCAACCACTCCACTGGTTCATCCCCCACCTACCCACCAAAAAATTTAAATTAAAAAAAATGTATTCTCTAAGTCAGAGGGCTTTTCTAGTAAGTGCATAACACAATTTCTATACATCCAGGATGTGGAAAATTTGACATTATGGCTAAACTTTAAGTATAAGCAAACCTTAAAAATATATTTTGTGTAGTCTTTTTTTAAAAGTGCCTCACTCTGTGAGGTAAAAATAATTACCAGACCAGAGGAGGAGGAGAAATATTTTTGAATGTGTCACATAATTTGAAAAAAATATAATTGATGAATGATCACTGCTTCCTCTAGTTTCAAAATGTGAATTCCTTAGATTTCCATTTGTGCATGAAAGGCCATTTGTGTGCATATATGCGTGTGTGTATTTTATTTTAGTTTTACTTGCATTAGAATAATTAATCAAGCTGAAAACCAACAGCAAGGCTGCAGTTACCTCTTCTTTGCATTTATTTGCCGATAAGTTGCTATCTGTATGAAATACGCCCTTCCTACTAAGCCCTGCTGCCTTAGAAGAGTTTATTCAAGACTATTTCATTATATTAAATTATTTACTTTATTGGAGGCACAAAATTATACCAAGACCAAAAAGACCCTTTGTCAGTAGCTGGACCTCTCAATTTCTACAATGCTAATAATAACTGGTTTTTAAATACATTATATCTTAATATATCATAAAGCAGGAACACATGTTTTTTCTAATAGGCACTATCTTAATTAAGTGAAATCAAAATAAGCTTTTCCTTAACTATAACGAATGACATACTTTCAGTCCAATAGTAATCCCAAATGAAAAAAGAAATCCATATTTTACAATGGTTATTTGATTACCTATTTTGTGGTAGGGAAAAGGTAATCTTCAAATACTAAAGGCCAGCTGTCACACACACGAGCACTGCTGCTCAAGCAATATACTCTCTCTACGGGTGTATTTTTCATTTTTCATTATTTATATTCTACGATGTCCCTTTTCAAACATTAAGCCAAGCCATCTTTTATTAGCATCACTTTGCAAGAAGCATTAGTGGCAACTTGACCTTTCAGCCTCCAATGAGGCTGGTTCTTTCCTCTACTTCCTTTTGTGCAAATTCATGTCAGAGACTGACTAACAGACATTTTGAGGGAACAGAGGGCTTGGTAGGGAGGGCGGCAATCTGTCTGGGGGTTCTTTTTTTGGTTTCGTTTTGTTCTTTATATTTTCTCTTTAAAACCTCCACTCTCTGGCAGGACAAGATGCCTATTGTTTCTTTACCTCTGTGTCCTCTTGTAACAGAATGAATATTACTGTAGGTTAGACTTCTTATGGAAGAACAAGTTCAAAAAAGAGCGGGAGGAGATAGAGACCATGGAAAACTTGAACCGCGTGTTGCTGGAGAACGTGCTTCCCGCCCACGTGGCCGAGCACTTCCTGGCCAGGAGCCTGAAGAATGAGGTCAGACCAGGCGGGGCTGGCGGCTGGGGGCTGGGGGCTGGGGCCACACGACGCCATGAGGACCTTGGGGAAGGCTGACAGCTTCAGCCGTGATAGATGTGGTGGCACTTCACACATCTGAGTATTCAAAATGCCAAGACGGGCTTGAACTCATTAGTTCTCAAGAGGCTATTGATTGGTGGTAGAGACATCAATTGGTAAATTGGAACCATCTCCAAAAGTCTGAGTATGGAGTTGATCCATTAGGGAAGATTTCTTCCCCAATCATGTAAAGTTCTAAATGTCCATTAAGTAGCACTGGGGTGCCAAACAGGCCCCCAAAGTGACCACTTCCTCACTCTCTCTCCAGTGTAGGAAGATGCCTCCCTCTCCAAAATGTGGTAGAGGCCCCAATGAAGAGGCAAGGTTAAACCACACTTCCCACATGCCCACTGTTCCACTGCTCTGAGGTCCCCTGAGACCCTTTCACGGGTTTTAGAATTTCAAAGATTTGAGATTCGCTGTGAGTTTGCCAGGATTTAAGAGTTATCTACACAAGAGCAGACCAAAGACTTGAGACCATCCAAGTGAATGCATGGAAATGGGAATTTCACAGAATATTTAGAAGAATGGATAATTAGCTAGAATACAATGTCGTTTAAATGTTGAAATGACTTTTGAAATGAAATGTCTTGAATGTTGCTGAATTGCAAGAGAATGCTGGTATCTCTACAGTTGGACGAATATAAGAAACACGCATCTGAACACACACCCTGTACAGGCATGTGCTCAGTACGGTGGAGCTTTGGAGGCATCTGTGGTGTGATCCCTGTTCTTGGGAATTTTCACTGAGGCTTGAGCGTGGATGGGGGAAGGAAGCAGAGGGTGAGCTGTGGAAGGATGAACTCGTTCACAGATAAACTTAACCCTGGTGATACTAGAGTTCCTCATGTGAGACGGCTTGGAACAGTATTTCTGTAGCATATTTAAAGTTGGAATTAAGAATAAAGTGCCAGGTGGCAGATGAAGTGGTGGACATTGTCACAGTTGTCTTCCTGGAAGTGCATGGGGCACCGTTCTCTTTCCAGGGTCTCACAGCTGGTCTGATTGACAACAGGACTCACTCTCCTAGCTCTTCTCCTGGTGTTTTCTGTGCTGCTCAGTTGTGGGCACCTCTTCAGGGTTCCATGAAATGCCTGCCTCACCTGGAGGATATGCAGTGTGACAGCACTGTGCAAATGTCCCATGTTCTATGTCATGCAGCTGCAAAGCAAAGACCATTCTTTTCCTTTTACAGATGTGAAGGAGAAGTAGGGGATTCGACATCCTATTTTCCTTTTTCTTTTTTTTTTTTTTGAGTTGGAGTCTCACTCCGTTGCCCAGGCTGGAGTGCCATGGCATATTCACAGCCACCCCAGCATTGACTTGCTGGGCTTTGGCGAGTCTTCTGTTTCAGCCTTCCAAATAGCTGGAATTACAGGTACATGCTACCATACTCAGCTATTTTTTTGATTTCTTGTAGAAATGAGGTCTCACCATGTTGTCCAGGCTGGTCTCAGACCCACGGGTTCAGGCAATACTCTCACCTTGGCCTCCCAAAGTGTTGGGTTTACAGGCTTGAGCCACCACACCTGGCCTAACACCCTATTTTCTTATAAATCACAGGTCATGGAGTCACTACATCTATTAAGGAACCATCTGTTCCTGTTAGCAGGAGACTTTTCATGTTTATGTGTCTAGCTGTTGATTTAGTATTTATTTATTTATTTATTTTGAGTTGAAGTCTCACTCTGTCGCCCAGACTAGAGTGCAGTGGCCACTTCCAGCCACCGCAGCCTCAACCTGCTGGGCTCTGGCGATCCTTCCTCCTCAGCCTTCCGAGTAGCCGGAATTGCAGGCATGCACTACCACACCCAGTTGATTTTTTTGATTTATTGTAGAGATGAGGTCTCGCTGCCCAGGCAGGTCTCGAACTCATGGGCTCAGGCAATCCACTCACCTCAGCCTCCCAAAGGCACGGGAGATTTAGTATTTAAATTTGGGGTGTTCCCTATGTTGCTCCTACCCTGTGGTTGAGCTGGCATTGACCCTGGATACGGGGATAGACCGGACAAAGGTGGCCTCACCCTTCTCGAACCTCCTGGGGACAGGATCCTGTTATGACCCTAACACTGGGAGTGTAAGTATGAGAGTCTAGAAAAGCTGCCATGAGAAAGTGGCTTCTGAATCTGAATCTGAAAAGAAAGTGCTGGAAACTAGTTGGGAGATGGGGGCCAGGGAGGAAGAGGATCAGGGAGAGAACATTCCAGGCTCCAGGGACTACTTTTCCCAAGCACCAGGAAAGTACCTAGTTCAAGACCTGAGAAGAACCCACTGGGGCAGGTGGGAGAAGGGCAAAGGGAGATGGATTTGGGGTGAGCTGACAGGAATGACTTCCTGGATGTGAGCTCAGAGTAAAACCCCTGAATCTCGGGAGCTTTATGAAGCTCTGAGGTGGCCACAGAAAATTCTCTGGCCGCACAGCCTTGCAACCCCTTCCTGGTCCCTCCTGACAGCCTCCCTGGGTCGGACCGCCAGGAATAACAGGTTCTCTCTAATCTTTCCTGTTTGCTTGGCTTATTCTAAGAAAGCATCAGAACACCGTTGCCCTTTTGGAAATAAGAAGGAAAAGCAGGGTAAGGAGAATATAACCCAGCACTACACAGCATGGCCTCGAATCTTAGTCCCAGTATTGTCAATTCCTGTGAACTTGAGCCAGTTACTTCCAGGGTCGGAGCCTCGGCCTCCATCCATAAAAGGAGAAGAATGGTCTCTTGCTTTGTAGCTGCATGACATAGAGAACGGGACATTTGCACAGTGCCATCACACTACATATCCTCCAGGTGAGTTGGGCATTTCTTGGAAACTTGAAGAGGGGCCCACATCCATGCAGGTAGGACACATGTGACAGGAAAGACAGCACCAAAGTGCAGATGTCACCAGCTTGAGGAGACTCCTTCACTTCCTAAGACACCTGACTGTGGGCCAGGGCTGAGACCTTCATGTCACTGCATAACCTGGGTGGGTGGGGGTGAAATTTCCCTCCAAAGGAGCATTGCTGTTTTAAGTTATGCTACAAGGCTGTGTGTATACACACACACACACACACACACACACACACACACACACACATATATACTGTAACCGAACCAGCATGGTACTGGTATAAAAATAGACCCACAGACCAATAGAACAGAACAGGGATCCCAGAAATATAGCCACATGTCTACAGCCAACTGATCTTTGACAAAGTTAACATAAGCATACATTGGGGTAAGAACACCCTTTTCAATAAGTAATGCTGGGGAAATTGGCTAGCCCTATGCAGAAGGATAAAACTGGACCCCATCTCCCACCGTGTTCCAAAGTCTACTCAAGATCTCTTAAAGACCTATAATAATACTAAAAGGAAACCTAGGGAAAATAATTGTGCATATAGGTTTAGGAAAAAAAAAGAGAGAGAGAGAGAGAAAGATTAAGACTTCAAAAGCACAAGCAACAAAAATAGGCAAATAAGTGTTAAAAATACACATAAGCATCTTCGGTAGCTTGCAGCCCCCCAGATGGCTCCGTGGGCATGGTGGGACAGGTGACTGGCCTTGCAGGAGCTGGAGCAGGAAGTCAGGACCCTGGCTGAACCCTGGCTATATCACTGGCTCACTGCATGGGCAGTTTGAGAACTTTTCAAGAACACAGTTGAAATCAGCACATTTAGATGAAACTAGCTCTGTGCTCTGTTTCCCTGTGTGTCACATAAGGAAGGTGAACTCCTTGGGGATCTTACCATGGCTACTGCACGCCTGTGTGGACATAGGAGCCTGTCTTTAAGTACTGAAACAATTTCCCCTGTAGATGATCAGTGCCTGTGCACCGAGCTTCCAGCTCTTTCCTTCATTCGGGAAGCACGGGATCCCTCAGTGTACACCAGACCGTGGCCAGCTACAGCCCTGTAGGCAAATGAACAAAGGTTCAGTTTCAGAACTTTTCAGACTCTGACTAGTACTCATGGCACCATATTCCATGACAGGCATGTTAAGGATCTTTGGTGTTCCAAAGGATAAAATGAGTCCCATGTGTTGGTAGGTTTGCACTTCCTAGCTGCTGGCCTGACAGATCAGGAGGAGAGAGCAACAAACACTGAATCTTAAATTGGGATGTCATATCGATGAAATACTCCAAGTGATCGCATCCTCCTGCCCAGCTCATGGACTGCAGGGTTCTCTGTATTTAGTCATACAACACAGAACTCTCTTTGCTTATAACAGTCCATATTTCACTGCCAGTTTCTCTTGGTGGGTAAATGTGTGGGGTGGTGATACTGAAGCAGCCGTTGTGAAACTTGGGGACTAAAAACTTACAAGGAGCTTCCAGGGCCCGCCACCCTCAGGGCAGGCCATGCTGTCTACTCAGAGACCCTGCACTCCACCAGTGACTGGATAGCAAACAGTGAGAATAGGGAGAGTCTGGCAACTACAGTCCCCATGAGAAATGCACTGCATGCCAAACAGACCCCACCACAAAGGGCTTGAACAAGATCCCACAGAGAGTGTCAGGAAGGAAGGGTTTGGGGTTTATTGTTGCTTTGTTTCTTTCTGGAAACACATAATAAGGCTGTTCTAAGGAGACGCGTCTGAATGCATAAATCATCCCAAAGTCCTGCCCCTTCCTTCTGTGGAATATCTCCTGTGGCAATCAGACCTCCCTACCCTAGACCGGCTTTGTCCCTGAATGGAAGAACCTATTTCCTTGACCTAGTGCTGTACGCATGACCTTGCAATTCCAGGCCTGGCAGGGCTGACATCGTGTGATCTTTCACATCTAAATACTGGTGGCACCTGGGCTATTTAAGAGTATAGCTATCATCAAAGTTTCTGTCCCTTCCCTGATGCCAGGACCAAATAGCAGCATCCTGCCTGAGCTCTCTCCCTCCTGGGGGCTTCCCTAAGCAGAGGCTCCAAACTTTGTTCAACCTGCTATCCCTGGAGTGGGATCATTTCCAGTGGACTCTAGATGGGGTGAGACAGGGTATGGCTGACACTGGGGCCCAAGAGAGGGCCCTGAAACCAAGAGCAATGTTTCTTAAAGTGAAGGGCTGCCGGCAGCACCTGCCACTTATGCTGTTTCTGGGGCCCATATGAACCTTTTCAACTTCCTGGACCCTGCGAGGTGACTGAGAGCATAGGTCCCGCCTCAGCCCAGACACCTTTAACTGTGGGGCCACAGCCTCAGTCCTCTCAGAGACTATCACTAATTTTATTTTTACTTTTTGTTGTTGTTGTTAGAGACAGGGTGTCACTCTGTCCCTAGGCGCTGGAGTGCTGTGTCATAATCATAGCTCACTGCAGCCTCGAACTCCTGGGCTCAAGATCCTCTTGTCTCAACAGAAGTACTTCACTACAGATACCTATTTTTTTTTTATTTGTTTGTAAAGACAGGGAGTCTAACTATGTTGCCCAGGCTGGTCTTGAATTCCTAGAGTGCTGGGATTACAAGTGTGAACCATCACACCTGGCTCCATGACTATCATTAATTTTAGAAGCAATACTTCCTAGAATGCTCTTAGAATTATGCCTGGCATGCAGTAAAGAGTTTTTAGCTAGCTTTTAAGCAAATACTCCATACTCGTGCAAATTTGGAAATCCTTGCCCCTGGGAGCTGATTAAAAGTCTGCAAAGAAGGCTTCTTGCCCTAACTTTTTAGAGTCTGAATATAGTCGAAGGCAAAATCCAGTGTAATCATTTTGCTCCATGTCTGGTGATGAGGAAAAAGCCCCACAGACAGCATTCACCTTCTTGGCTCCGACTGAACTGTGTGGTGCTGAGCACTCAGTGCCTGCACGCAGAGGCTCAGGGTAGTTTTAGGAGCATGGAGCACTTCACCACACTCATTCATTTCCACTGAACCCCTAATTTTGCTGTTCTGTGAGTCTTTTGGAAATATCACAGGGAAACGAGACTCCAGCCAAAACGAATAGAGCCATACTTCCGAGATGTTGCGAGTTTGACTTCAGACCACTGCAATACAGTATATCACAATAAAGCAAGTTGTACATTGTTTTGGTTTCCCAATGCATATAAAAATTATCTTATGCCTAGTAAGTGACCAATAGCATTATATCTAAAAACTGCAAATACTTTAATTAATAAATACTTCATTGCCCAAAGTGACTGGATCAGAGACACATGAGCACTGGCTGTTGGAAAAGTGGCACCAATAGACTTCCTCAATGCAGGGTGGCCACAAACCTTCGATTTGTAAACAATACTTTAACTGCAAAAGTGCAATGAAGCAAAGCATGATAAAATGAGGTATGCCTATAAGCCAAAAATAACAAAAAAATAAAATAAGACTCGAGGTTGTGTTTTCAACCAACGTCAATGCCTGCTCTCACCACTACAGAGAAGGCTGCATTTTGTCACCAAATTGACCCCTTGCTGAGTCCCCACATAGTAGGCAACCTCGTTCACAGAGAGCCAAGCCATGCTCAAAACAAACCACATGAGCCACAGATGCCACCATGAATATCTGGGGAATAGTAGGTTGTTGCATAAGTTTATAGTGGGTTTTTTTCCTTGCTTATGGGATGCAAGTGTCCCATGATGGTTGACTGGTCAGAGTTCATCACATCTGCCAGTTCCTGAGTTGACTGATGTGGGTCATCATGGATTAAAGCATTTAAGTGGTCTTCAACAAAGCCCGATGGTCCTTCTGAATGTGGAGAATCACTCGGGTCAAAATGGCTCTCTTGGAAACGACAAGACCCTTGTCTTGCCATGCTTTCCCTGGTGGCATTCTCCCCATATGCAGCACAAATGTTTTAAGCTGCCTCCACTGCCCTGACTCCTGTGTTAAGCTCAAACACAAGAATATGTTGGAGGTATTCGTTTTTTTCCCACTTGACGCTCCATCATCTTTACCCCACAGATAGCACTAACTTTCTTCAAATCTGCAAAATGCAAGGCGTATTCACAAGTACAACATTGTCACTCCAAATGACAAATGACAGATGATAAACAAACTCCCAACACTGCAGTGTTTCCAGGCCAAAAACAAATGCTGTGAATGTATGCCTCAACCTAACACACCTCGTGCACAAATATCTTCTCCTTTTTCTGCTGGGGGTGAGACCTCCTCCCAGCGCCCACCAGACAGATCCCTCTATAGCACTCATTCTCTGCAGAAGGGTCAGGCTAGCACACCACTGGGGTTTCAATAAATGCTTCTGTACTTTCCAGTCATGTGACTCTGCTGAATCAATTAACCATCCAGTTGGAGACACCAGGTGCCTAATGGTTCCCACCTAGGACAATTGGGAAATCTTGCAAGATGAGAAGCTCTTGTTACACAGCCTAAGTCAGTAAGAGAGAGCACTGGTCAGGAAGGTTGGAGACCAGAACGTCAGCAGCTCTGAACATTTTCTAGAACCTACCACCCCTCCCCTGCCAGCCTGGGTAGAAGCCCCAAATACTGCAACTGGACATGAGCAGCATTGATCACACTTCGTTATACTTTCTCTATTTGCTCTGTGTCTCCAACTAGACTGTAAGTTCCTTGAGGGAAGGGCTTATACTATTTGTTTCTGTGTCCCTAACATCTGGTATCAAGCCTGATGTGTGGAGGCCCTTGGTAGGAGGTGCGTATATGTGCAAGTGACAGGGTGTCAAAGTGAATTTTGTCCTGTGACACCAGCAAAACATTGTTCTCCTTTTTCAAAGGAGGCACTAAACAGTGTAAGAGCTTACAAATGCCTTCCCTGAAAACCAATTACATGACTCTTGACCCGCATGGAGTTCACGAAGACTGGAGCTTGGAAAAGGGTCTTTGGAAAAAATGTAGTGGAAATGAGTCCCCTCCTAAAGAGGAGGGTGACAGTCCCCCTTGACCTCTAGTCTAGTGAACAGACCTGAACTGCTCAGCTTGGGATGTACCCCATGACTTGGGTCTCTGAGTGGTTCTGGAAGCACCTCCAACTGGGTGACCCAGGTGACAGGTGGGTCCTAACACATGGAAATGCCATGGGCGAGGACTGTTGGGATGTCTGGGCCAAGTTGGGGACAGTGGTCGGAGATGCAACTAGACTGTTTTGGGCAGCAGAGGGTATGAGTGTTGCTTATGGGCCAAGCAAGAAAAGAATTGGCATCAGGTGGCTTTAGACCCATTTTTACAAAGTTGCCTGGAGAGGCGAAGGGACCCCAGCAGAGTGGCTAGAATAGCCCGATCTGAGAGAGTAGTACTCAGCAGGCAGGGAATGGCCCCATCACAGGAAACTCCAGTGGAATGTCCAGTGATGGGGACATCTTCAAAACACCCAGGAAAACATCCGCAAGATGAGAGCCAGGTTTCAGTACCCAGGGAGCAAGACTCAGATAATAGAAATTGTCCTGCCTTGTTAGCCCCTTCTTTCTTCCCCTGTTCTCCAGTCTGGCTAGCATGTTAGGAAGCATCAGAGTAGCAGTACAATGTAGAGAGAAAGAGAAGACACCAACCATATCCACCTTCCACCTGCTGTAGGCCCAAACTGGGGAAGGGTACAGGCCACTCACTCAACCAGGGCCAGAGTTTTAACTATTCATTGAGCTGGATATTTAGATTATTGATGAGAGGACTTTGCTTTACCCAAGAGTGACATGGAGAGCCACAGGGTTGTCCCAATTTTTCATCCAGGTTAGGAAAAGAACTAGACACACTTAATAAACTGAAAGGGACATTGGGCACAGAAATGCAGTCACTTTGTGATTTTTTTTCCATTCCTTGAGATTGTTCAGCAAAATGGTTACAGGCCAGTGAATGTTAAAAATGATATCTAGCTCACATTCAACTCTGTAGCTCAGTAATGTGTCGGGATAGCTATGAGCTGGACACTGGTCACTTATTCTAGATTCTACATTCCAAAATCTCCTCAAAGGCTATCCATCTGCTCTACCCCAACTTTCAGATCCTCTGGAAGTGGGAGACAATCTCAGGGCATGTCTCTGGTCCCATGCCCAATCCAAAGACCTAAGGGACCTTTCAATGAGTTTTGAATATGATCTAGGCCTTGCAAGCTTCACTGGCTCCAGAGGGTTTAGGAAACACAGAAGTTTCCCTGGTTTTCAAGTACTCATATTCTTTGGACACCCTGAGGCCCAGAACTAGGGGACCAGTGATTTGTGCTTCCCCTGGCTGCTTTCCCAAAGGTTTCCGAGTGGCCCCACTGATAGGGAGGGAGGGAATGCAGAGGGTGTTCTTGGCCCTTCCCCCAAGCCAGCTGGGAGCCATGGTCACTAGCCCAGCTCTAGTGAATTCCATTTCCTCACTTAGTCTGATGGTCTCAGTCAAGGCTGTGCAGCAGAATAATCTGTGGAGCTTTGCTTTTCTTTTTTTGAGTTGGAGTCTGACTCTGTTGCTCAGTCTGGAGTGCAGTGGCATGCTCACAGCCACCCCAGCGTCGACCTTCCACCTCAGCCTTGCAAGTAACCAAAACTACAGGCATGTGCTACCACACCTGGCTATTTTTTAAAAATTTATTGTAGAGATGAAGTCTCGCCAAGTTTTCCGAGCTGGTATTGAACCTGCGGGCTCAGGCAATCCACTTGCCTTGGCTTCCCAAAGTGCTGGGCTGACAGGCTGAGCCACTGAGCCCAGGGCCGTGTAGCTTTTCAAAATGATGTCCATGCTTGTCCGTACTCTAGGGTACAAGGGTCAGTTGGTCAGTGGGGAGGCCCAGGCTTCTGCCTTCTTGGAAGCCCCATGGGTCCCATGCATCCCCATTTGAGACCTGTAGAGTAAGATGACATGTTGGATCCAAATTTCCAATCAGTTCTGTCTTGAATTTTATTATTTCCTGTTTCTAGACATCCATAAGGACTCCAGAGAAAAAGGTAAAGTGACAGGACCTGCTGATAGTAGAGTCCCCTTGCCAGCCCCAAATTCAGCAGCACAGTCCAAGGTCTTTGGGAGACTCAGGAAAAGTATAAAATGGAGTATTGGCATGAAAGGATCTTCAGTCAGATTTGTTGACTGCAATCTCGAGCAAGTAATGTGGCCACCCCATGTCTCAGTTTCTTCATTTGTACCAGCCTCATGGAATTGTAGTCAGGGAAAAGTAATGCATGTAAGAGTGTTCACAGAGGTGCCCGTCCTGTCATGTGACAGCATGCCGGAAGTGCTAGCTATTGTCACGCTTATTCTCATCATCATCTCCCAGGGAGGCCACTCTGGCTGATGTCAATAGTAAAAAAATGCAGGGTATAGAAAAGATGCCCTTGCCTTGTTAAATGTACCATTTTCCTCAAGAAAAGGCACTACTTTTATTAAACTGACCTTTTTTACCAAAACAGACTCCTCGGGGGTTATCTCTTTACTGCTGTCTTGACTCCCTGGCTGCAGTCTGCATTACTGAACCTGTTCCTTGGCGGTTGTCTGTGTCACCAGTTGCCTACCAAGGGCATGAGTGTCCACAGAAGCAACTTTGCAGAGGGAGAAAGTACAGGTCTTCACAGCAAGTCACCTCCACCATACTGAGCACAGAATACAAATGAAAAACCTTGATTTTATTGTTTAGGCATTTCATACTGATTTTGAGGCAGTAGTGGAAGGCATTATAGAGTGACTGGCCCTGAGAACAGGAACATGTCACGAATCTAGCTTTTTCTCGAAACTGTTGTGACCTTTAGTTGAGTTTCCGTGTCCTCCTGTGTCTGTGATGAAATCTCACTATGGCAAGAACAGCTATTCTGAGGGGCCACCAAACCTTGGTGTTAGAGTGCTAGTTAAGCGATTGTTCTCTGCTAAGCGATCATCTGGGCGCCCCAAAAACAGAGCTTACTGATAAAGTTTATGTAAAATCGATTCTCTTGCCCTGCCAGGCACACAGAAAACAACAACCTAGCATTTTCCCTGCACTCAGAGGTTAGTCGTCTTAACAGAACTCTCCATGTTTTCTGGTGGAGGGAGCCATTTCTCTGTTGCACTGTGTCCACAATGGCTCTTCATGTGTCAGGGCCATCTCAGGGCTCTGAAGAGCTCTTGTCAGTGGGAGGGCAGATTTTGCACACCAAGGACTAACCCCCATGCCCACTTAGCAACTATTCCTTTCTGAAATCTTTATTGAGTTTGATGGTGTCACTGTGCTAGAAAGGTTATGGAAACAACTTGAACTTGTGTGTATAAAACATTGTAATTTTACTCATGTCTATGAATGAAGATATATGAGCCTCTTTCTAGTTACAACCAAAAGGATATCCTCCGTAAATGTTGTTAGTATCTAATATATGAGTAAGTTACCTGAGAAGTTTTATCGATTCTTTCTGGCATGAAACTTGATGAATTTTATCTGCTTCTTTCAGGAGATATGAAAGAGGGAAATTCATAAAGACTCCCATCCAAATAATCTAGCCATAACGAATTATTTTAGGACAATCTGGTAGTTTGGAAGATCAGTTTGTTTCATTCAGTTGTTTAAAGGACACTTTTTACTAAGTCAGAATTCCCTGGTCCCTTGCCATTCTCGATGGACGAGATGACAGAGAGGTTTAACCATACTTAGCACAGAATAGAAACTGGTAGTGGCAGGGAAGCCCTGCATGGAGCTCATTGGAAGCCTTTCCCTGCAAGCAGTGGCAAGGGTAGAATGGGCCTGGACTGGATGGGGCGCTTGGGTGATTTCTTTGCGAATCTTGACATGATGAAACACTAGTATTTGGAGTGTTTTTGTTTAACAGGTTTTCTTGTGCTCAGCTCTTACTTTTCTCCTGAGTAGGATTTATACCACCAGTCCTATGACTGCGTCTGTGTCATGTTTGCCTCCATTCCGGATTTCAAAGAATTTTACACAGAATCAGATGTGAACAAGGAGGGCTTGGAATGTCTCCGGCTCCTGAATGAGATCATCGCCGACTTTGATGATGTAGGTACCGAGAGTCACCTTTGAAGGGCATCTCGAGGCTTCTCTGAATTTGAAGTTAGTTCAGTATAGTAGCATGTCTTTTAAAACTTGTCCTTTGGCATAATTTCTGGTAGAGTATTAAAGCCTTTTGCTTTATTTCGGTCCCTGACTAGTTTGGGGGAGAAAAATACATTGTATTTTTGAAGCTGATATGACTGCTAGGAATAGCTACCAAAATCTGTTAGATGAAATATGTATCCAGTATGCTAGTGAATTCTCTACAAAGGTTTGGATTCCAGGGAAAATACTTGCCTATTCCTTATATATAAAAAGACAATGAGTTATAATAAATTATTGGCATGTCTGTGCATACTTCAAGGTTTTTGTCAAATGTCAACTTGGACCGTGCATGAATGACATATTTTATTATTAAAAATGCAACACATATGGAGGCTAATACATCATATTTTAGAGGGACAAAGTCTATGTTTTAGAATTTTAAATAGGTGTCATTTTTTGGTTTTGTACATAAAGAATAATGTGTTCTATTTTCTGGCAAGAACAAGCACCCCTCTGGTTTTAAGGATGTAGCAGTTTCACTATTCTTATCACTGTCATGCAAAATAGAGGAAAATTGACATCTGTCTGGGAGCATATGTTCATCATGATTCATGGAATTTTGAAATACAGTGACAAGATTATGTAACACAATGGTTTCAGGCCAACCTTCTAAATGTCTTGTGGGCCCTATGCCTTTTCCCCTATCACCATACTTACCACGAGGCTGACACTAGATATTCATGGTGAAGTCAAGACAACCAGGGACCAAGTGCACTTTGTCAAGACAACCAGTAACCAAGTGCATCATGGAAAACTGTGGCATGTCTGCCTCAGTTGCTCCGCAGTAAAATAAACATCTCCCGGTACTAATGGGTGAGTGACAGTGGATATGTGGATAGGTGATAGGGAGATATGCTCACCTATCTTAAATTTTTTGATATGTAATCCTGAAAGAATCTCCTTTGAATGTGGGAGTACCAAGGAAGGAGCAAGAAAATGTTCTTGGTCTCTGGTTGGTGCCGTTTGAGCCCTGCCTTCCTGAGCAGACACAGAACGTTCCAAGGCTTCGTTCACTCACTCATTTCACCCATCCCTTCTCACTGTTCCTCCAGCTTCTGCTTTTATTCTTACCTTTTCTCCTCCCACTTGAAGATTGAATGTGGTAGATTATGAAGGAGTCGAGTAGGAAGCTGGTAACTGGTACCCGAACAAGAAATATTAGGACTGAGGCTGATGACAGAACCATTCTAGATCTTCATACCCTCCCCCTCAGGCACTCAAAGGGCAAAAAAAGTCAATTCTCAGTAGTAATAATTGGTCCTAAATCACCCTGACCATGCAGGGAAGGCCTCACTCATTGGATCATAATTTTGCATTTATGCCTTGCAAACACATAGTTGAGAAATTTATTTGAGGCCGTTAACATTTGCATCATAATTTACCTTGGTTCCTTCAGTAGCAAAGTTTGAAAGGTAATTCATGCTCACTGGAAGTAAATCATTATACTGTACTTCCTTCCAAGGACATGCTCTTTATGAAATGCATAAAAGTTTTCTTTCCCAGCAAAGCCCAAGGCTTAAGGGTGAATAAACAGCGATTGAAACAGGTCACTTTGGCATTACTGTGAGCTACAATTTAAGAATTCTCTGCAAAATGCTCAGCTGAGTAACCGGATGGTTGGCATTGTTTCCCAGCTGCTGTCCAAGCCAAAATTCAGTGGAGTTGAAAAGATCAAGACCATTGGCAGCACATATATGGCAGCGACGGGTCTGAGCGCCATACCCAGTCAGGAGCACACCCAGGTAAGACTTGCCAGCTGTCTAACAACACACATGTGTCTCTATTCCACCCACAGGTTATCCCTAGGGCGGAAACAGCCACACAATGACCAAGAACTGTGTGGTATGTAAAACCTAAAGCTCAGTGATCAAGATCCTTTGAGAGAAGTTGAAAATTCTAGAGGCTTCTTAGGGACTGAGAGTCTGTTTGCTAAGCTCCTGCTAGTGAATGCGAGAAAGAAAAACAATTTGTAGCTACTTGATACCAGATAAATATTCAATGAAGTAGATGACGAAAGCTACTTATTTAAAAGAGACTCATTAAATCATCTTTTGACTTAAAACAATGTAGTTAAAAAAAAACCAAGTTAGCCACACAGAAATTTGATTGAAAAGGTTTGGGGAAAAATCGATTATCTTCAATCAACTAGGGTTTTTGAGGAGATTTTCTGTTATGTTGTGGTGTGTGTGTGTGTGTGTGTGTGTGTGTGTGTGTGTGTGTGTGTGTACATACTTGTATAACTTGTTGGGATATTGGAAGAAGCTAATAAACAAGACCTCCTTTAATCTCAAGACAGTGGACTTTGCTCTGGGGTCTATTCTCTGCTGGCACGGCACAGGGAAACTGAACTTACAGAATACAACTTTCTGGGAATAGGTGGGTTCTCAAAGAAAAAAAGGACTGAGCCTTCTATTCTAGCCTTCTCTTCCACACCCACCTTTCATGGGAGGGAAGAGAGAGAGCAGGCACAACTACAGAGCTCTCTTCTCTAGGAACAGCAGGAGAGGATTCTAATTTGCCTCTTAACATTTATGAGCAAAAAATAGAAGATGGTTCCATCTGACTCAAGATGTAAACCTTGCATTTTCCAAGCAAATAGGGCAATATGTATTCCATTTGTTCTCCTCCTCAGGTGGTTGCTTTCAGATGATTGTTTTTAATGAGTATGCGTTACTTTAGTAATAAGAAAAAGTTTTTTAAAAGCAACAAAACAAACCTTAGAAGACCCTCACTCTTGAATTCTGAGCAGCACCTTCCCACACCATCTTGGAGCCTGAGGCCAAACAAAACCTTGTATACCCACCCCCCATATATTTTTGGTTGTTTTATATGCATTTTTTTTTTTTTGAGTTGGAGTCTCACTCTGTCGCCCAGACTGGAGTGCAGT